>NC_135498.1:22432631-22626417 GCF_052857255.1 Amblyomma americanum
ATTTCCAAGCCTGAGGAAATTGAGTAATCTTCAGCGCTTCGGGCGCCCCAGGATCCCTTCTCGCTCCTTTAACGCCGCGGCCAAACGTTGTGACGCGTCGACTTAGGAAACCACTTCGCAGGCGTGCGCTTCGAAATGTGCGTTCGCTTGCTCACAAAATATGTGCTCGCTTGCTCACTGGCTCGCCTTACGCCTTTTCTTTTTGCATATCAGTTTCCCAATTTTTCTCGCGTTCGGAAAACGAAATTCGAGTTTTCCTTCAATGCCCCGCCGCGGTGGCTCAGTGGTTAGGGCGCTCTACTACTGATCCGGAGTTCCCGGGTTCGAACCCGACCGCGGCGGCTGCGTTTTTATGGAGGAAAAACGCTAAGGCGCCCGTGTGCTGTGCGATGTCAGTGCACGTTAAAGATCCCCAGGTGGTCGAAATTATTCCGGAGCCCTCCACTACGGACCTATTTGTTCCTCTCTTCTTTCACTCCCTCCTTTATCCCTTCCCTTACGGCGCGGTTCAGGTGTCCAACGATACATGAGACAGATACTGCGCCATTTCCTTTCCACCAAAAACCAAACCAAACCTTCAAGCCAGGTGTCTTGTTTCATTTCCAAAGTAGCATCTAATCTAAAGGCACGCTTATTCAGTCGCTCATAGTGATCTTGTTCTAGCTCTTTTTACAGAACGTTAGCTCGTTGTCGTAAGCGCGGACAAAAGTGAGGACATGGACATAGAAAAAAAAAATTAATGAAAGGGGGTGGGGTTCAGCACCTTGTAATCTAGCCATCACACTCAGTGCAAAAAAATACTACCGGTACCAGGCCTGTAGTACCCATCGTGACCCTCTTTTTTCTCCTCTTCCCGTTCCCCAGTGCAGAGTAGCAGGCCAGATATATATTTTTCAGGCCATCCCCTCTGCCTTTCCCGTCAATAAACCCCCCCCCCCCCCTCTCTCTCTCTCTCTCTTGGTGGTAGTATGGGGGCTAACCTAACCTAACTTCCGACTGCGGCGTCGGAATGCGACCTCTGTCCTTGGTCTCGGCAGCCTAACGTCGTAGTACTAAGCTATTTCGTGCCTTATGAAGTATTCCAGTGGGCGATCCGGAGCAGCTCTCCGAATCCGCGAAGGAGCTAGATAGATGTGCAGGGAGTCTAGGGACCATGCCGTCTCTGTCCAATCAGAAGTCGGGATCTGAGTCTAAATTGCCCATTGAAACACGCTATTCGGTTTTGCGGAACAAGGAAACTTTGCTTCGGTTCACTGGTTGGAATACGTCATTAGACGGGCCAGTTCTGATGACTAGTCAGTTGCCAATAGCGATACCTATGAACCTAGGCTTTTGTAGCGATAGCTACACTACGCTACCTCTTCGACCCTTCAGCGTGGCACCACTTGAGCTCCATGGCGGCGCCGTTGGTCACGTGGGTTGATCACGTGGTGCGACCGTTGGTCACGTGGTGCGGAGCAGCTGCTGCTGCCGGCGGCGCGGCGCGCAACAGCTGTGCGCATGCGCCGTGTCAAGTGGGACGAGGATGAAGAAGGAACGCCCAGCGAAACGGAACGGCGAAAGACTGACTTTGCAATTTGACTGAGCTAGTTCCACTCGGCCAGATGTAGCTATCGCGTCACTCCAGGTTTAACCAGAGCTAAACCACAGCCATTTTTTAGTCGGTATTTTGTTCCTGTAATCCGTGCCTTCACATTTTGAACACGCCCTTTATGGGGGGAAAATTGTGCTGTGTTAGCAGTTTAGGATGAAATATGCTTTTTCATGGAGTAGTGATTTCAACACATTTACCGTGCTAATAGTGTAGTGAAGGAGTCTTTAATTGCAGCACGAATGCGCAGACGTTTCCCACACTCCTTCGCGCGTATTATGTCGTAATGCGAGTCAACGCCTGAGGTAACCTGTAGTAAAAGAAGCGCCGAATGCGGCTTCTCCTCTAGAGGTGACAGCCGGGAGTTCAGTACGGGATAAAGGGAACATTTCGACGACGCACTATTGTCACGTCAACCTGACGGCGTGTAACGGCTCACTTCTGGCAAATCTCCTGCGTAACAGTTCCAAAATGAGCAAGAGTGGCTCAAAATGCACTCCTAATATAATTTGCTTTTTTTTCTGCACGACAGACAGGGCGTCATTTCCTGCTTGAACGCGATAAGCCTCCCGTATTTCTCTTTTATTTTCTTTTTTCACATTCGTGGTTCCCCCCTCCTCAGAGCCTTAGAAAACTGTCTCATCAGTTTTACCCGATACTCTTGCCCAAGTCGGTCTCGCCGTCTTTTCTCTTTTTCTTTCTTTCTATCTTCATTTGTCCTTGCTCGATTCCCTCCGCACCGTTTGGCGGGCACGTGTTATTGAATTCGCTCGCGCGCCGTTGTAACAACCCCGTCTGCCTGCCTCGTCGCCCCAAGAACGCGCGCGCGCACACACACACACGGGGATTGAAATTATGGTAATTCCCGCGTCCGCCTTGCTCAAGTGTGTGTCGCACCGTTCATTTATGTATCTTGTCAGTTCGTTTCTTCTTCCTCCTAGTTTTTTTTTTCTTTTGCACTCTGTACATATTCCGGCGCCCCATTCTGCGAGAGGTGCTCGGCACGAAAAGCCTTACTCGCGCGCCGCTTATTCCCTCCGTGTCTTTTCAAAGTGAGCTGTCGTTTCTCTTCTTCCTCCCCCGTTTATTTTTTCTATCGCCTCGTATTTATCTCGCCGCTCTCCTAAACGACCGAGCCCGCTTGCTTCGTTTGGCGGCTGTCATTGATTTCATTCGGGGACCCCCTTCTTGACAGTCTGTCGCCTTGCGTGGTCTGTGCTCGGGGCGCTCTTTATGAAAGTGTCCTGCTGGCAGTGGCAATATCGAAGAAATAAAGAAACTACTTACAAATGCTCGAAAGAAAAAAATAACCTATGCTACGACACGCAGCGCCGCATTAAAAAAAAGGAAAAAGGGAAATTTGCAGAGTCGGAGATGTCCGTACGTTTTTTGCTTTGTTTCCATTTCTTATTTGTTTAGATTTTGTATAACAGTGATACTTTAAGGTCTCGAGACTGCTGCCGGTTGTTCCTCCGACAGTGAAGGGTTTCTGACGTTATCTACGTTCTGGACCCTTACTTATGCAGGCAACTTCGAAACAGACGACGGGCCTCAACCGTTCTTTCATTCAAGCTACTTTTCTTCTGGCTGTAGCTGAGCTTTTTTTCTTCTTATTTCTCCTTTCTTTCTCTCTTGTACTGAGGAATCGTGTTTCCGGCTGTATAAGGGGGCGTGGCTGCCGATTACTAATGGTTTGCAAATCGTGAAGTGGCAGTCTCTTATTGTCTTCATAATTTAACCGCGTAGTGTAATTGCTTTGACAGAAGCTGCTGGCTACAAGTAGCTGCCAAAAGCCACTATATTGCATGCAAAAAAGAAGTCGCTGTCGCTTGTTTGATTTAAGCAAATCCGCTTTCGGAACAGATGTCCATGTGTTTGAAGCCCTTTTCGTTATGAAAGAATTTTCGATAAAACTGCATGATGGGTCTTCTGAATGAGTTCTCTCTCTCTCTTCCTCCCTCTCGTGGCTTTCTATTATTTTTGTATGGTGTTCTTTCATGTAAATGAATAAAACTGTAGACACAGCATGATTGTTTTGTGATATTATGACCCTCCCAAAAGTCTGGAGGGAAGTAGGAAGCGCATTTTTTTGTTTTCCTCTTTTTCTCTACCTTTCTGTTCCTTTTAACTCAGCCTGGTTTGTAGACAAACGTACAGTAAAACTCCAGTTAGTGGTCGGTCTGACGTACCCATTCTCCTAATTGCACCTTTGTATTGCTGTGAAGTCACCTTACCAGGCGACACTAAAATTGTGTGGTGAAGACCACCTAGCAGGCGCGCCGTTCTCCCAACGAGAAAACTGCAATGCGAAGAAGCCACCTGAAAACTCGTATGTAAAATGCTCTCTTCCTTCTTTCCTTCGCAGTGGGTCGAGGAGAGCTTCACCAACTTCGAGCAGGGCATCAACTGGCGCTCGTACGTGGTGTGCGACGTGGCCTACGACAGCGTCAACAACTGGCTATGGACGCCGTTCATCGAGCGGGGCCCCGCGCACCGCATCTACGTCGAGGTCAAGTTTAGCATGCGCGACTGCAACCTATTCCCGGGCATGGCGCTCTCCTGCAAGGAGACCTTCTCGCTGCTCTACTACGAGTTCGACGCGGCCACTCGCGAGCCCCCGCCCTGGGAGCCCGAGTCGTACAAGCCCGTGGACCGCATCGCCGCCGACGAGGGCCGCTTCACGTCCAACGCCGAGGTCATCATCAACACCGAGGTCCGCTCGGTGCCGGTCACCAAGAAGGGCGTCTACTTCGCCTTCCGGGACCAGGGCGCCTGCCTATCACTCATCGCCGTCAAGGTGAGCCAGCCGCTGAACGCGGGAACACAGTTATAAGCAAGAGAATGTATACGTTTGCGCTCCAAGTCCACAGATGGGTTGCGATCGAAGACCCAATAACGGATGAATGCAGATCGAACGCAACTCAGTGTCGAACCCGTGACCCCATATCGAGCCTGTGTTCAGGAGCGGCGGGTACATCACGCTGCTCCATTGCCGCCCATTGCTGAATAGTTTTTAGCGCGTTATCATCAGATGGGTCACTAGTGAAACGAAAAAGCCGCGATGTGTCGGGATGTCCGTTCGCCGAGCGACAGCTGCAGTCGGGAAGAGAGGAGGATAACCGAGGGGGTAGAGAGCGTTTGCTGAGCGACAGCTGCAGCTCAGCTGGGAAGAGAGGAGGAAAGCCAAGGTGAGAGACAGGCATCGCGCCAGCTGCAGCCAGTGAGACAGAGTTGGAGTCGCGCTAGCTGCAGTCGGCAGATAGAGAGTGGGTCGCGCGGGTACATGCAGATGGTATACATGTCGTCGCTCTGGCGCTTCTGAGTAATTCACCATGCGCTGAAGTGCTGTGCAGCAACCGGTAAATCATGGATGAAGCTGGTTCTTCTAACGATTCCGATGCTGAACGACGTTTCTATCTAGTCACTCCTGAGGACCTAACTCGGCGAAAAAACATGCACAGATTTAGTGTTTGACACAAAGTCCACAAGTGGCTCCTGTGTATCCAATTACTTCAGGGACCACAAGGCAGTGTTTTTGATATTTAAATATCGATCTGCATATGACATGCATTTACGAAAACGGCAACGTCTCGATGCTGTTTGGAGTTTGGATATCGTTGATATGGCATAAAACAAACACTGTCTTCAACCTGTACTCACAACGTTTGTGTCTGCATTTTCTATGCGACGCAAATAAACAATCACCGCTGCCAAGAATAAGATGCACAAAGTTTAACGAGGTAACTAAAAGCCAAGCAGAGCAAACAACGATAAACAAAGCCAAAGTAGGCCACAACGTGCTAGCTCAACTCAGTCGCATTTAGTGTTATCAAGTAATTAGGAGGGCTTTTTTTTAAAGCTTTTGTGGCATTTAAGGCTAAAAGATATGTTACCGAACATCTGTGAATACAAAATCCGGGCGGATAGGTGGGAGCTTGCCTTTGAGTGCACTAGTGGGCTCTTTTCTTTCATAGTGTGGTGTACACATTCAGTATAAAACTTAGAAGGGGTAGTGGATGCATTTAAAACAAGCAAGACATAGTTTGTTTCTTCCTTCTCGACACGGCGAAAAAAAAAAGGAGTCTGTGGCTAACCGTGACAGCAACGTCTCATTACGAATTAGAAGCGGTTGGTGTTATTTTTTGTGACTAGCTCGCTGTTACGTCTTTTCTTTTTACTGTTTAACTGCCCTGTATCCTTGTACTTGTTGGTCCTGCATATCCTCTTTGTCAACTCCTTGAGCTTGACGTCGGTGTGACGTTTATTGGCGAATAACCAGAAACTGGTGTTAGGTGTCGTACATGGCACAATGCCGAATAGAAAATGACATTGAATCATGCGACCGTAGCGGTATACGCCTATGGTTCCGTATTCATCACTAACCAAGACAAAGATGTGCAAGTGTTATCGATTGCGAAATCCCACGAGGAACCCCCCCCCCCCCCCCCTTTTTTTTTTTGCAAACTCGTGGGCTGTTTGGAGCCGCTACACCTGCGCTCAAAATTTTAATGAGATAAAGTTAGGAAGAAGAAGAAAAAGAAAGAAATTGAACGGACCACAGGGTTGAGCACCGATCGAGTACGACGTATTAATGGTAATTGAATCGCTAAACGTAATTAGAGGTTCTGAGCAAAGCAGCGGAAGGCTGTTTTAATTGCAGCGCAAACCAGGGCACCTAGCTTGATGGTTGTTCCTTTACTCCGCCTTTGTTTGTCACATTTTAGCGAAGAGTTTCGAGCTTTTTTTCTTTTTTAAAATCCAGCCTCTTCGCTGTCCTAACGAGGCTCTTTAACTAAGTTATGAGCGTGATTGCAACAAAATTGAGTTTCTTTTTAATCGGATGCACCTGACCTCTTGAAGTGCAGTTTTTTTCTCGTTATACAGTGATGGCTTTCCTCGGTAATTCTTTAATTGCGATACCCCCCCTCTCTCTTCTCTCTCTCTCTCGCGCGCGCGCGTCGCTAATAAAAAGTGGAATAGAGCATTAATTTTCTTCTCCTTTATTTACTTGTCAATAGTTTTCCGTCAATTGCTATACTTGTCTCCCGGCGTTGTATTGTACAGGCTGCATTACACAGACTCACGCCATCTCTTGCCTATTATTAACGGGCTTACGAACATTCGGCAGTTTCTGGGTGTCGACCGCCGCACATGCAGGCAAAAAACTGATAATGTGTTTGAGTCTCATGAACGACTGCTTTATGTTAGCTGTGTTTTGGGACACCTCAATATTTGAAGGTCGCTCGAATATAAGTACTTTGTTGTCACTAGTGTTCATGTCCTTCTAAAGAAATAGTGACCATTGCTGCGAGTTTTTGTTTGTTTGTTTGTTTTACCCCCAAAATTTCTCTTGTGCACACAGTGTACAGCCTGTCAGGTGACACTTTTGGCAGCAAACGTGTGGCCTGAGTACTTGAACAGGTTTATACTAATGGAATAGGGAGCATTAACTTAGTAACGGAGACGTTCCTTGAGTTCATCTTTTTGAGAATCAACATGCCGAAACGAAGGCACAGCTGCTTCTTCTGCTGCTATGAAAGCACCTATTTACTGTCAAAATCGAAAAGAACACTCGAAAGGAAAAAAAAAGAGAGAGAAACAGGATAGACGGAGAAGAGCTGACTTAAAGAAAGAAAAAGTACCCTTTTCGATTTCATCGCCACCGTTCTGGATGAGGGCACATGACATAATAATAATAATAATAATAATAATAATAATAATAATAATAATAATAATAATAATAATAATAATAATAATAATTGGTTTTTGGGGAAACGAAATGGCGCAGTATCTGTCTCACATATCGTTGGACACCTGAACCGGGCCGTAAGGGAAGGGATAAATGAGGGAGTGAAAGAGCAAAGGAAGAGAGAGGTGCCGTAGTGGAGGGCTCCGGAATAATTTCGACCACCTGGGGATCTTTAACAACGTGCACTGACATCGCACAGCACACGGGCGCCATAGCGTTTCGCCTCCATCGAAACGTAGCCGCCGCGGTCGGGTTCGAACCCGGGAACTCCGGATCAGTAGGCGAGCGCCTTAACTACTGAGCCACCGCGGCGGTTGGGCACAGGGCATGGGCCCTGCCTCACAGCTCGCGGCATTGAGAGTGACGACGGGCGGCTCCTGTTCTCGCAGGTGTACTACATAGTGTGCCCAAACGTGACGACGTCGCTGGCGCACTTCCCGGAGACGCCGACGGCGAGCGAGGTGACCGCCATTGTGACCGCCGAGGGCCAGTGCGTGGCCAACGCCCGCGTGGCTGGCTCGCCGCCGCGCATGCTCTGCAAGGGCGACGGAAACTGGACGCTGCCTTCGGGCGGATGCGCCTGCA
The DNA here is from genome assembly GCF_052857255.1 of Amblyomma americanum. Classification (NCBI taxonomy): domain Eukaryota; kingdom Metazoa; phylum Arthropoda; class Arachnida; order Ixodida; family Ixodidae; genus Amblyomma; species Amblyomma americanum. Next base: position 22,440,557 of record NC_135498.1, read on the forward strand.
TACCGGGGTACCGCGCCGTCGGAAACTCCTGCCAGAGTGAGTCACCCGCTCTCGTCCGCGCTCATTATGTCCGCTGTTTTCTCTCTTCTTATCGCTGTTGCTTGTCGAGCTTTGTGAAAAACTTTTCAGCGAAGTGCGGATGCTGTCGTCCCGTGGAACAGCGATGCCACCTGCTGTTATGGAGCTATATGGCTTGTATGTGACGGCTCATTTCAGAACACCGACGTGGGTTAGAATACGCTTTACTTGTGTTATGCGGCGGTGAATCACTGCTTCTTCTAGACATTTCTTTACCTATTCCGACAGCTCCGCTAAGGGCTCTTCTCCGCACAATATGTATGCATGTGGCAAAGTACTCTCTACAGGGCGACAGCCTCCAGCAGTCAAGTAGGTCCTGTAGCGTTCTCGAGGTTTACGATTTTCTTGCGTTACAAGGACTTTAATTATTCCGAGCAGGCACACTTCATACACTTGCAAGGACATTAGCGAGCCCTGGCTATGCAGTGTAGGGGCCTGAACAAGGTGCATAAGTAAAAACTGCCTTGGTTTTGGGCGGAAATGAACGCACAAATTTTGCGCATACCCCGTGCACTCAGGCAGCCTGGTGCGTGTACGTCGACTGGTTCTGAAAGGAGTATTTCTGCGCTGCCTCGCCGGTGTGTTTTCAATGGGCTGTTTTGTCAGTTTATGCAAGGCGCTGTATCTGCTCTTCGCGATCGCGAAAGGGTGAACGTTTTGGGCGGGAACAACATCGTCCGTTCTACGTTGACGTTGAACACGTTCTCAAATATTGTGCTGAAAGCTCTAACTACTGTTTAGTTTTGCCCTTACTGTTTTGTCTCGATGATGGGACGTTCCGTATATGCTTGCTTTCTGGGAAGGGAGTAGGCGGGTGGCCTCTCTTGCGGCACGCTTTCACTCTCTCTCTATTCGTCATCCGTTTTATGGTAACCGTTATTGTTAAACCCAAGCGCAACTGCTCTGCCCCGCATAATGTTTAAACCGGTGAGCACTTTCATGTCCCGCGGCTTTTGAAACAGCCTGCGCCTCTGTGCGATTCTCTGTTTATCTATTCTCCTCCTGCTCTCCTTAACGGCCGGCGGCGCCACTGTGCCGTGGGGCAGTTACGGGGGATGAATTACGACGTCCTTCTCGCGATTTCACGGCGGCGGGAAAGAACCGAGTCCTAGCGGGCTGTTGCGCGACTGAAGGCGGCGATGCAGGAGCGGGGATGTCTTGCGCGAACAAAAGTGCGGGCACGAATTTCGGAGCGCGGGAGCACGCGATAACAACAGATGCAAGGTCCTTTCCCCCGTCGTTTTCTTTTTTATGTTTTTTTATTTCACCATGCGAGCCGCCGTTTCCTCGGGCCATTTGCTTTAGACTGGCACACCGTTACGGCGCCGACGTTGCCTCGACGGCGGTCGGTGCGGGGCCGCTGGTTCTCTTGTCTGGACAAAAAGCACGGCGGCACAGGTTTTCCCGTATCTGTGCTTGCCGTTGCTATATGAGGCCGCTGCCTGTTTGGCTTCGTTGTTTAGAGCATATGCTGTTGATGTTTCCTGCCGTTTTGGCGCTGCTGCTCTTTTAGATTCGTCTTTCGCCGTGCGACGATGGCCAAAGCTGGGGGCCTCGTTCGGCTCTTTTATCTTGGTTTTGCAGCTATATTTGTGTGTATATGTGAGGGTGTTGGGTGGGTGCTCGTTATTGCGCTGGCGTCAAAACGCGTACTGGTTGCACTTGCCTTCACGTAGCTCTGTATATATCACTTATGCCTGAATTTATAGCTTCATCTGGCAAGTTTGTTTTTGTTATACCCGTTTTCATTTCTCTTCTGACCCGACGCACTTTGCGCCGTCTATGACTTCATTGGTCGAACTGCCGCGTGCTGAGGCCACTAAAAAGTACATGCATGCTATCTGTCACCTTCTCCTATTTAAAAGTGCTCCCATTTTTACATTTTTATTTTTTGTTTTTGCAAAACAGTAGAAACCAAATCGGCAAAACAGCGTTTTATTTTTTCTGGGTAAATCGTTATACCTTTCTTCCTCGTGTACTGTTGTTTCTCCGTTGAGTGGAACAGGACTGGCGTTCTACTGCATTGAAGAAGTGCGCGCTCAACGTCTTCGTGAAACGCTGTTCCCAGTCCGCTTTTTCGGAGGATATGGTAGGCGATCAAGAAGCTCGTAGCCGATGGAGCTTACAACGGCGAGGACGCTTCAAGAAAAATAAAAAAAAATGACGGCAAATTTTTGTCTTAATTCTATAAACGCGCGAAAACAGAACTGCATGAACACTGCCTCAAAGTCAACCCGCATGAAAAGACACCGCTCAGGCAGCGCACGTCCATCGCAACCGCGCAGTTGCTCGAGTGATACCGATACCGATGGCTCTCGCGCGTCGGGAGCGGGAACGGCGGAGCGTGCCGGCGAAATGATGTGGGCGAAAGTATCGGCCAAACGGGGGCGTTAGGAGTGTGAACGATGTTTTGTGGTGGCTGCACCGTCGGCATTGATGCACAAACATCGCAAGATCTTGCTCGGGGTTGACCCGTCGGAATAGTGCTATCGCGCTAATAGGCAGATACGTCCACAGATATGTCTGAATCGGATCGTACACATTCTCTGTTATCGAATCAGAGTCAGCTGCTTCTTCAAATGGACCCACAGAAAAGCAGCCGGCGTACTTGTAAACAGAAGGGAAGTGCGAATGAAAGATTGCGGAGATTTCGGCGGAGACGGCGTAACTTCGTTCTGTTTGCGCGATCAGCTCTCTCCTCTACTCCACACTCAAATTTCCCCGTCGCTGGAGGAGAAAAGGTTTGCGCAAAGATAAGGCGTAGTCACTGGTTGAAAGCGCAGGTTGTATTTTCACCTCGCGCTCGGAGTTAAGGCGACCGCAAAACGCGTATCTGGACCTCGGAGTATAAGAAGCGTCGGATTGAGGGTGCGCGCGTAATAACTGTTGCTCCGCTGCTGCCCGTGGCGTCGGCTTCGCCGCCGTGCTTCTGTGTTAGCGGTCGGTAAACAGAAGCAGTCGATAAGGCGCGGTGATGCCCTTGCTTTCTGTTCCGCGGCTCCGGAAAGGCAAAGCCTGCCGTCTGCTGCTTCTTCCTTCCCCAATTTCCTTCTTCCCTACCATCGCATCCCGTATTTTTTCCTTCGCTAAACGGTCCCTGCTTTCCGAGCTTTTGCTGGTGCTCGTCTGCTTCGCGTCGGTCCCCATCTCCCCTGAGAGCTCCTTTAGACGTCCGCTTAAGAAGCGGCAGAAGAAATATAAGCACGCAGGCGCACTCGTCTCCGGTGCTGTTCCTTACTCCGTATATCCAGGAAGCGTGTTTTTGTTTTCGTTTCATCACCTCTCCTTCTCACCCTCGCGTCTCTCTGTTCGCGTTGACTTCCTCGTTGCGGGCGCTGCCCCTATCTCCAGCTCGTTCCCTTTATTTTCCCGCTGTCTTTTCCTTCTCGCGCGTGAGCTTTTATTTCTCGCTCGCATCGCGCTCCTCTCATCTCTCGCTTTCGTACCCGCGAGGTCATTACCGCCACCGCGCTGTTTCGGAGAGATATCTCTCCAGCGAGGGGTTATTTGTCTCTTTCTTTTTTTTGTCATTTTTCCTCATTTCTGTCCACATGACTCTGTGTTGTTCCTGTGTAGGATAGCCTTAATTCCCTCCTTCCCGTTATTCCGCATTTTTCTTTTCTTTCCGCCTTGCTTGTCAGCGTGTTACTGCTGCTTTGGAAAGAAGACCCCTGCCTGCCCTGCCACCCATGTTTTTGTTGCTGTGCTCTATGCAGCTTGCTTGCTTGTTTGGTTTTGGGAATGGTGTGACTTTGGGGAGGAAAGTTTGGGTGTCATGTTCTATGCTTTAGGCCAAGTTCCTTCCCTGGGCTTTTTTGACCTTGTCTCCATGAGACAACATGAATCCCCTCCATAATCTTTGCTTTTTGTATAGCTCTTTTTTTTTTGCATACAGAGGACAGAAGCAATCAAAAATGAAGAGTAGTAGTACCTGCTGTTTCATTCTGTTAACTGAAGATTATGCGAGATTTGAAAGGGAAAATAGATCAAAAGCTTGCAAAATGCATTCTTAGTGTAAACACAGAGGCAGTCCTGAATTTAGCCGTGTAAACTGACAATAATTATTCATAAAAATTTTGTTCAAAATTATTTTTATATCTGTTTAATCCTTATGCTTGAATGTGGTATCTTAACACACATGCAGAAATAATTCAGTGATCTGTGCAGTGAAGATATAAACCTATATTATGTGGTAATGCAAGTGCTAACCTCGAATAGTAGCTTCCGATTAAATGAGGGTTTATGAAACTTCATTGAATTCTCGTTCCCGTGTGAAAGAGAATGCTTTTGTGATTTTGCATCGAGAATCGCTGTAGAAGCTAAAAACAAACATTTAGAAGTTTTGTGCATTAATAGAGCCTTGTGCCATTCTATAGGTGACATGAATATAGGTGCGATAAACACTACAATATTTGATATTTTTAGAACCCAGATTGCTTCCCCTTTGCCTGTTGTGAGTGAACAGCTGCTGACAATACCGTTGTGATTTTGTATCCTTGGCTATGGTGGCTGTATTTCAGATGTGGGAAACGCAGAAATAACCACAGGCTGATGTAATGGTTACATTAAAGATCATGAGGTGGTTGATACTACTCTGGAGCCTAGCCCTCTGGTATGGTGTCCCCCACAGTCTTTAGCGTAGCTTTAAAACAAAAACATCAGTTATGAAGCGTCACTTTTTACCGTATGCCAATGAGAGCTTTTTTCAGGTGTTACAAGTATTTTATTTTACCCATGCATATTTTCCAGAGTGATTGGTGAGACTGCAGCCAATGAAACTGAATTCTTGGGCAAATTTCTACAAACACTGTTATGACATCGAAAGTATTCCTGACTTCGAATGTAACATAACATCTATTATGCATTGTTCTTTTGGGCCCAGGTATTAGAGAAAAAAAAACTTTTTACCTTATATATATATATATATATATATATATATAATATACAGAGAGAGAGAGAGAGAGAGCACAGAAAAAGTTCCTAGGTCTAGGTTGGCAATAGTCACATGGCAGTACACATAGGTTGGCAAAGTGAAGAAACACTGTACTTTTCTTGATATTTCGGCTGGGGTCGGTGAGCAGCCTTCATGTGGCATGCACGAATGCGCGCACACACATACATTCACACACGCACACCTACCTGTCTATATGAGGGCAGCCTTTGAGGAAGCATTCCTGTGTACCAACTGGAAGCTGGTACTGTGTGGTATTCACCTTTCGTTGTCTTGTGTGGCACTTGTATACTTGTGCGTGTGTGGTGTATGCCCCTGTAAACCATTCACTATGTGGCTGTTTCTGTGTGGACAGTCTGTGGTCAGTGTGTGTCATTCACTCCTTGGTGTCTGCTGTGTGGGGTGCTCAGCTTGCCTTAATAGCTTGGCATAAAGTCGTTCAGTTTTGTGCTGCCGTGTGCTTGCAAACTTTAACCAGCTGCTTTTCGCCATCGCCGCCTAACTGCTTCTTGTGCTGTGGCCCCTCTCTGCTGCTTCAGTGTGTCCGCCCGGTACGTTCAAGTCCAGCTCTGGTGACGGTCCCTGCCTGCGCTGCCCTTCGTTCAGCGTCGCCCCACAGCCGGGCTCGACGGAATGTCGCTGCAAAGAGCGCTACTTTAGATCTCCTACTGACCCCAAGACTATGCCTTGCACGCGTGAGTGTTTCACATCTGTGGCCCCTGTAACACACTATCTTCTATCCCTTCTTCATTTCACCTGAAGGAAACTAAAATGACAGAGAGAGAATTGAAGGCAAGATGTGTGACTTTTCAAACTGTTTGCCCAGTGTTGATGAGGCTCTAGTTCTAACCTGCTGCTTATTCTCTGTGGTCGCAAAAAAAAAAAAACTGCATAGTTCATCCGGTTTCAGTATTGTATGTAACCTTGCTCGGAGATAGGCACTATTTTGTGGTTTAATATTCCAAAAGAAAAAGTGCATGTTTGATATGAATAAACAGAGTGCATTAACATTCTGATTAAAGCTTTGTAGTGTACTCTACACAAGGGACATAAATATACAGAATTCTAACTTCCTATTAAAAGATGAGGATGAAGAGTGCGTAAGCTTTATTATTTTTGGGTTCGTTAAAGTTTTATAAAATTCAGCGTTTCACAATGCCGACATTTGAGAAGTCATCGACATTCAGTGGAATGGGCTTTGTTTTAGCATTTCTGCACCTTAAAGTGATGTGCAGTACAGCTGGCGTGAACTTGTGTTGCCACAAGAGAAAGGTGCACTCTGCTTCTGAAAATTTATTTGCAATTGTTTGACAAGTCGTGCCAACCATGAAGTAAACCTGACTTCTAGTGGTTGATTACCAAGTCCTATGCATAAACTGTCACTGCGTTTGCTAATGGGACGTAGCTTTGTTAAAGAGTTACACAGCATGGAGGGACCATGACAGAAGAGAAGGACATGGGATGTGTCTTGGCCCTACCACGCTTTGTAACCTTTAATATGTTTTACTATCAGCTAGCCTGAAATGCTGCCATGATGCTTTGTTTGCTCCCAAAGGCAGGCTTTTCTTGAACTAATAGCTGTATACATAAATGCTGCTGTTTAATTGTACTTAACGCTAAATCATTCATGCTAAGCTGCTCACCAGCCACTGTTTCTCTGCAATTCGAATCTGAATTTCATGTTTACATGATGTTCAGTATTTAGTACAAAACCTTAAACTAAAATTTGCTTCCTTGAAATGGTAATTTTTCAACAGCTTTTTCATCATGCCAAGAGTGTATAGTACTTCCAGTGATTAATGCGCTCATAGCAGAAAGTTTTCCGGGCAGATGAACATTTGCCAACGTACTGAACTTACCTAAGTGCCCGTATCTCTCAGTGCCATTGTATAAGCAGGGACAGGGACAGTAATCTATTTTGTTGCAAAAGCAGTCTTGGCAGAATAGTATAGGATTATTTTTTTAATGGCGCATTAATTTCTTCCCTGTGCAGAGCCTCCCCGGGCACCTCAAAACCTGACCGCAACCTGTGTCGACCAGTCATCAGTGACCCTGACTTGGCAGCCACCAGCCAATCTTGGTGGCCGCGAAGACACAACTTATCGAGTCGTTTGCGAGGCCTGCAGTCCGAGTGTTGTGTTTTCACCAGCGAGGCAAAACTTCAACGAGACAAGTGTCACCATCACAGGACTGCGTCCAGTCACCCCATACCGCTTCCAAGTGTATGCTGAGAATGGTGTCTCTGGATTTGACAAAGGCCATTACGCTGACATTACGGTCAAGACTGACGCCTCGGGTATGTGTGAACATGGCACGCCTTGTGTGCTCATGTCTGCTTTGTGCTTTAGCTGCATTGTCATGCTTCGGTGATGACACAATACACCTCTTTAACCCAGATGGCTCCCATGCCGACAAACTTTTTTCCTGTGCGGTTCCACCCTTCCCTGCATTGTCTTACAAATAGTGCCCCCCCTGTGTTTATTCTTGCAGTTACGAGGTAACTGTGGCACTGCCCACAACTAAGTCAGTTATAGAAGACACCTTCACCAGCACGCACCTCTAACAGTGCATTATAAAGACTGTTGCATATAGATTTGTCGGCCAAATAAAGCAGCTTTCTCAATAAATCAGCTTGGCATCGGGACCCATTGTAGCCGTCGCCTTTTGAAGCAACAGTGCAGTTTTCAAAAAGGTTGTGATCTGCTAAATGAGTTTTAATAACCAATACGGTTAAGCACTATTGGTCTCCTCGATTTGGCTGCACGTTCTGCACTAGTTCACAAAAGTGCCATGGCAGTGCAGCACCATGTCTTGTGGTGCGAGTGTAGCCTGATACCATCGCTCTCAGGGCAGAGGCCAAATCGAGCACAGAAATGCAGAAATGTTCGTCTCCTGCGACCGCGTGTTGGAGTTTGTTGCTTGATTCGACATGTGCACAGGATTGTTCCAGCTGTATTGGACACCGTGCATTTTTTTGAAGTGGCGCATCTCTTGGCATCTGCCATTAAACTTGCCAATTTTGACAGTGATGACTCCGCTCTTTTTGTTACGTTGTGCAAAGTGGTGCGGGTTGAACGGCACTGAGTCAGCGGGTACTTGTGGAAAGGTAACAACGAAATACTCAGACTTTGAACAGCCTAGCTCTTGAAATCTGACTGTTGTGCGAGATCTTTGACATTTAGTGCGTGCGGTTCAGGGTGTCGCCAATCTAGCCAAAAATTATCTCCTGTTGTCCACCAGTTACACAGAAGAACTGCTTGATAACTACTATCTTTGACTTTTCTGAACTCCACAACTCGCGTTCACTGTCAGTGTACAGTGGCGGCGGTGTACTGTCCGATGCTGACTGGCAGGCACAGAGGTGGGCTGAGTAACAGGCGAAGGCATAAGAAGGCTGGCAGTTGCAAGACCAGTTGCTACTCTGCTGAGATGCAGCATCTGCTGCCACATGCTGAATGCTGATGTGGAGGCCATTTATGCAAAATGAAATAAGTCGCAGCGAGTCATCACAAACATTGTGATTATCTATGTATTATAAAACAACAGCACCACCTGTCTCTTTTACAAAAGCTCCGTCGTGCTGAGTGTGGCTACCATGGTTGTCCAGCGCGGGAAATGTGGCCGTTTCAATGCTGCTTATAAAACAAGCATGGCCACGGAGCACTCTGCTACGAAGTGTGTCAAGCACCTTGACTGCTTGCATGAGGGGAGAACTCGTGGGGAAGCTAGTGCAGCACTACATGAAATCGAGTGTCGAAGTGCAGATGATGCTAGCTGCACTAACAGGTTTAGTGCTGTGGTGCAGATGGAGCTAGCTGCGCTAACAAATCAAGTTCAGGAGTACTGCACTGCCTGAACTGTCACTAAAGTGCTGCCAAATCGAGACTTTATATTTCATGAAGATGTAATTTAGGCATCACCTGAGCATCACTACATTGCAGTTTTCAGTGCAGTTTTAACTCAGATTTTCTACCTTACATTTCACTTCAGGTCATATTTATCCCCCCCAAAAAATTACTCTTAACATGGCCTCAAGTGTTTTGTATTTAATTCGCTTATGCAGAAAAATTGTTTTTAGTCAGCGCTCATGTGTGTCTTTTATATCTCTCGTCCCATTTTCTTTGTGCTGTTTTCTTTCACAGTGTTTTATTTAGTTGCCCCTCTGTGTCCCGTTTTGACTTTCACTGTTAGCTTTGAGAATGCAGTACATACAAAATTTAGACATAGGAATTGATAGAAGTGCTTGTCATGATACTTCTAGGCAAATTTCTACATAGGTGTCTTGGGGCTGACTTCAACAAGTGGTGGTGCTTTGTGTGTATGTTCATGTCTTGCGTAATTTTGTTTGTGCACTTTAAACTAAACATTTAGTTATGGGCCATGCTGTAAGACAAGTGGGCAACTATACATCTTTGTTGTTCAAAAAGCCCCAAGCTTTTATGTAGACTTGCACACTAACTGTATTTGCTGGGCTTCCTATTTTGCAGTGCAATCAGTGATCTCCAACGTGCGTGCCAAGGCCATCAAGAGCACTGAAGTGTTGCTGGCATGGGACGCTCCTCAGGACCCCTTTCCAGAAATCGACCGCTACGAAGTGCGTTACTTTCCGCGCAAGTGGGCCAAGAATGAGACTGTATTGCAGTCACACAAGCTGCAGCTTGCGGTCACCGGCCTGCGGTCACGGACAGAGTATGGCTTCCAAGTGCGCGTCAAAACAACACGGGGCTTTGGAGAGTACAGTGACACAGTCTTCCTCACCACCGGCCAGTACACTCACAGTCCAGGTGAGGCCATGCTTCTGGCTGTCTTAACTGTTTGTTACCTGCAGCTGTACCAGTGTAGTGTTCAGAAACATCCAAAAAGAAAAGGGAACTTGGACATTAAAGGATTGTCACAGAACTGTAACTGACAGCTTGGGTAGGGCAATCATGTTGGTTCTTGTGTTACTCATTAACTGAAGTTCCACTGCCTTGGGTAAGGACAGTAAGGTCATTTCCGACTCAGTTTCTTGTCCTTTTTTGTCACTCATGTTGTACAGCTTTTGTTCACTTAACACATACTCGGCATCACCGGAGCTGTCACTGGGACATGCACTGGGGCTTCATATTGCGAGGATATGGGCTGAATGCCTGGAAATTGACTCTGGTAATTGCTTTGTATGATAGCCTGCATGCTTTATTCAGTTCTTGGACATGTTGATAGCACTGTTAACAATATTTCGATACAAGCTGTAATTAAACGTGTCAGCGGTTTCTTCGATGCCTACATGTTATTTGAAAAGAGAAGAAGACAGAATGGCAAATTTCTTGTGTCAGTGATGAAATTAGAGAGCAGGGCCTCTAAGGAAGCATTAAATACAATAATATTTTGTGTTTTTCATTTTCTTGGACTACCATCGCTTTTCTTGACTCTAGAGGTCTGCTGTCATCCATCTGGTTTTTGTTGCAATTTGTTTTCCTGCCTTGCTGTGCAGCTCTCGTGGGTGATGAGGACAAGGTCCAGGTGCGCATCATCGCTGGTGCCACTGTGGCAGTCATTCTTCTAGTCGTCATAGTGATTGTTATGATCATACTCTACATCAAAAGGTATGGTTCAACATCATTTTGTCAGCTTGTTAATAATAATGCATACATTGAAATATCTTGATTGGTTCCCAACTTTCGTCTTGTTACGATTTATAAAATGTATGCCATGGGTGACCCTAGAAATTCATCATTTTATCATCATGGTGAAAGAGTGTAATAAGTACAAATGGTAACAATTACATGAGTATAAAATGGACAGTGATATGTTAATATGTATAGCTTGAGGAGTACTTGAACTGATCAATGCATTAGAGTTCACTATTAAGTGAGAGTGCTGAGTGTACTACATATTTTTATGCAGTACACAGAATTAAGTTTCCACAATTTGTTTTTCTTGCTGGGGCATTTTAGTGCTTACTGTGCTTCCACATACTGCACAAACTATTTCGTGTAGTTTCATGCACCTTATTACTGAAGTGGCTTTGAAAAGAGTGATAAAATGTTTATAGTTGCTCTTATAGTTTAAAGCATTGTGGAGTTAAATTGAGGTGATACTTCGAAAGTGGTTTTTAAAAATTGGCTATAGTAGTTGTAATGAAAGCTTTGGCTATTAAATTTCCTGGAATACTTCTAAACGGATGCAGCTTGCAGTAGAGCTGGAAACTAGATTAAAATTTTGTCTAGTATTGTTTATTTTTGTTTTCATTTGTTTCCACTACTCTTACCTTTCTTCTTAAAAGCTACTGGATACAGAGTCCTGAAGTTTTGTATTGAGTAGAAATGATAATTGTATGCATCTGGTACTTAGATTATGCCCTTTGAGCAAAATAGAGATTTATTATGTTCATTTTTTTCTCAAAGCAATAAAATTGCTATGAATGTTTTTGTCTTGTAGTTCATTTTATAATATAAATACTAATTGATTTAGACTATTGATTCTAGATCCATTCATGGAAAATTCATTGATTGAAGTCTGTGGTAAATTTTGTTTCTTTACACCTTATACTTCCTGAGAAAAAGGTTCATAAACCTCCACAAAAGCTATTTGAGGAAAAAAAAAAAAATGGAAATAGAGCCTATGAAAACTCACACGTTCCAAAACTCCTAATTCCTACTCCAATGATGGAAAAGGATCAAAAATGCATTTTTGAAGTCGTGAATACCCAGGTGTAATATGTTTTCTGAAGGCTAAAGAAATGCTTTAACAGCAGGTTGCAAAATCTAAAAATCAATTTTATTTTTTATTTACAATACAGTCTCACAAAGTAGTTATGGTGCTTGGTTGCTGACCTAATTGACACGGGTTTGATCCTGGCCACGGCAGTTGCATTTAAATGTTCTATCAGGTCGCAAATTTTTAAAAATAAATTTTTTTTTTCACAAAATAAAGTCTCATCATTGAGGTGGCTCAGTGGTTGTGGTGCTTGGCTGCTGACCCAAAAGACACAGGTTCAATCCTGTCCATGGGGTTGCATTTTGATGGAGGCAAAAGGCTGGAGGCAGAGCTGTGTGTTGCCAGTGCTTGTTATAATTTACCTCAGGTGATCAAAATTATCCGGAGCCCTCCACAATGGCGTCCATCACAGCCAGAGTCGCTTTGGGACATTAAACCTTATAAACTGTAAAACAAAGTCTCATTTCATCTTGACTATTTTGCCTGATTAATACCTAATTGGAACAAAAGAAGTGCTAGTTAAAAAGTGCAATCGGTGAGTGCATTCTAAGTTGTCTAGAATGCATCACTGCATTCCTGAAGCTGAATATGTGATATTGAGTAAGGTGTGTAAATATCATAAACATTTCAGCGCTGCTTGAAATACAATACTCCCATCATTATCACCAACACTTACTTTTGTGGTATAATGTTGATGTATCAAGGGTTTTACTATAATAATACAATGCTTTCAATAAATTGATTTGTTTGCATATACTGTATTGTCAGTCAGTGAGATAAAATGCTACTTTACGAATGTTGAGAGACATGCTACTGCCTCTTTGTAGCCTCTTGACTGACACTGTGCTTATTTTCCAGAAGCTCTGACGACTGCAATAAGAAGCAGCCAAGTGACTGCGACACCCTGGAGTACCGTAACGGGGAAGGTAAGAAATGTAAGGACGCCCATTTTGTTTTCAACCTCATCTCTTTCCTGTCCCTGTGCATGATGCTTTCTGCAGCAGATTAGGGTTGGTAACTTGCCACTGGGGGGCAGCCTTGTCTAACACAGTGACGGCTATAGACAAACATGCTGACCAGTTGTAATTTCTTAGCTTTCAAAGGCGCTTTGTATCTACCAGCTTTGTTCATTTGTCAGAGCCAGATGCCTTTGTTAAGCTCTCGACATTTTTTTAGGCTCAAATTCACACTTTCATCAAATTTGTGTCTAAGGTCATGTTATATCAGGCTGGTATGTGGCCAGATACAGTCGGTGTTTTTTAGTTCTTGCATGCCTGCAAGAGGCAAAATCAATTAGTGATTTGAATTTTGGATCAAAGCTGCATTCAATATTGTCTCAAATAAAAATTATATTTACTTGAAATTTATCGTCTCACGAGGTTGCTTTGTAATTGACCTTGGAAGCAGCCAAAGATTTTTTAATACGCTTTTCAGTATGAAGCATGATAGGCATTTTCCCTATGCTCTGAAAAGCATTTGGTGAACTGAAGTGCAACTTCTAATATGTCCGCAGTGAGTTGTGTTTCCTGCACGTTATTCATGAGCCACATTTACAAGTTTTCAGAGATTACACCAGGTGGTGTACCTGGAGCCTAACCAATTCAAACATGCTATGCTTGCCAGTGCTGGGTGTGCAGTGTTAAAAGCTAATTTCTATTTTGTTATATTTAGCATGACCAGTTGCACTTGTAATCTGCCCATAAGAGATTCTCTGTAGGTCAAGTTATTCAAGTTTTTGAAAATTTTGGGCTCAAATTAATGAACTCCTTCCCAACAAAAAAGGTTGGGCTACTGTCAGGAGTTTTTAACAGTGCAAAATTGAAGGAAACAAAGAAATGATTGTTGTCTAAGGGATGCAAATAGATTGTACTGGCTGGTCTAACTTATGGACAGCTTTGACGCAAAACTAATTCGTACTAATTCGATTTGAACCTAGCTATACTCCGCAACAACTTTTTTTGACAATGTTGCCAAAGCTACAGAGCCAAAACACGCCTTCTCTTCTTGCGCAGCTAATTCAGTCTATGGTTGCAGTTAATATTTTCCTTTTAATACATGGTGCATTGGCAATACTCATTATTTAAGGCATATTTCTAACATAACTGTACACTTTCGATAGACATTCACAGCAAAAACACCTTTTTGATTACAACAAATTTCTTGGGTACGTCTGAATACACGAAGCTTCGATAGATAGTGCTTGCTACACCATCAACGGAACGATGCAATTGCACAGCGTGCCAGATGGCTGTCCTGCACTTGAACTAATGGCGGAGTTGCACAGTTACAGATAGTCCACCCCTCTACCGTTCTCTTCATTGGCAAAAAAAGTTTGAACCAATTAGTCGGAAGGCTGCCTACCAGGAAGAAAAGTGTTTGTTGAAAGCGCTGTCAAATGCGGTGTGAAAATATATAATATAGTACAAACGAAGTCTCTAATATTCAAATGAGAACTTGTCAACGAATTAAAGCATAGCTGTAATCTCTGTTATTCATGGAAGCACAGCTTGGAAAATATTTCATCTTATCAAAGTGTAGAGTTGTTCTTATGAGCATTTTGTAGATCAGGAAGATATCACTTCAGAGAGCAGCTCTGTCTGCAGTGATAAGAAAAAGTAGATGATATGGCTTTGGCTCACTCTCTTGAGCTTGCTCTCCTGTTTTCATCTTCTGCTTGCTTTCCTCTGGTCTGTGGGCCGCTGCTGGGTGCTGGTGAACTGACGCTTGCCTTTCCTTCTTGCTTCTGTAGTAGTCCCCGCTTTGGAACACCCTCCAATTGTTCAGACTGCTCGGTGTAAGTATGAGCTTTCTGCTAACCATCCATCACTGGCTTGCATGCCATTGCAATTGCTGTCTGGATTCTTTTGCTACTGGGCACATTGTTCCACAGCACTTCAACTAATAAAATAGTATTGTATTGTTTATTTGCAAGGAATAAATAAAGGAAAGACTAGAAAACGTTCTGATTTTAGCCGAAGTCAGTTGACCAGAGCCAAACTGGCAAGTCTTGGTTGTTGCATTTTAAATGCTCTTGAAGATAACTTTCTTCTTCTAACTTCCTATTCTGTAGTAATTGCTGTTTGCGATCAGTTATCTGCACTGTAATTATGGGCTTGTTTTATTCCTCAAGTGTCTTGCAATAGCACTTGGATGTAAAATTTATTTTTCCTGGTGTCTATATTTTCTAAGGTAGTTACTTGAGTTCATTACTGCGTAAAATGTAATAAATGATGTGCACACCCAGTGGATAGGATTATAAGCACCTTGTTTTTGCTGTAGTGCTGAACCCTGTAGTTTTAAACTAGTGGTTTGTGCTAAAACCATTTTATCATTGTACCACTGAAAAAAGTGGTACGGTTTTAACTTAGTAGACAATACCAAGTAGACATGCGAAAGCAGGTGTTTAGCCTGGTTGGTTCATGGTTTTGCTTTGCTGGGTCGTTAGCATGTCTGGCGAGGATATCAGACTCACGTTGAGCTCTGATCGAGGTTAAGCTGATCTGATCTCTTCGCCCTGCAGATGGAAGTTGATGAAGACGATGATGTGCAATGCACAGTGTAAGAGTGCGTTGCAGTTTAACACGAGGCGTGATCGGCTGCAGCGATAGCATAGTGCTGTAGTGCAGTGGCCAGCACAGCTAATCTGTTTGTGCCGTGCTGCCATGGGTTTGAAACCTAGTCGTAGCATTATTTCTTTATTTCTGCACCCTCAAGGTCGGGGATGCCACAAGATTCTTGGTTGTGTTTGGCCCCGTGACATAGTGCTTTCAAACTAGAATACGAGAATATTTGTAGGCTCAGCGCAGCAAACTGTTCTCGATAACTAAAACTGCTTGGTACCTCAAAATTGTTTTTATTTGCACGGTGTTTTGACATGTTGAAGGAATCCAAAAACTAGAATATTTTGCTGATTAAAATACAGGTAACAAAAGTGTGTTGCCACCTTGCCAGTTTTTGTACATTGGCAATTGTGCAGATATTTTTCTTCTGGAGTAATTTGCTTTGAATGACAAATGCTTGGTCTTGTTTAAAGAGGGATGTTGTCAAAGTAATAACAAGCAAATGGGTACAACTTATATTATTTAGTATTTGTACAGTAATAGAATCTTGCAAATTTTTTAGCCCTTATTTATTCAGTTTCAATACTCTGGTTGGTCTTAAATGTTTAGAGTGTATCCTGAAGTCTTTAATTTTAGTCGTATACTGTATGTAATTCAAACTTAAAACTTTCTCACAAAGCACTTTCACAAAAAGGAATAGCATCAACATATGTGATGAGCCAAAATTGCTAATTTGACAAGTATATGATGGACAAGATAGGAGTGCTAGAGAGGGGGTTCAAAGTACACTTTTTACACGCATCTGTACATTTCTTGAGGTGTAACGTTCTGTAAGTAAATATGAATCTTGAAAAATTAATATGAGTGTTTATGGCTTCTAGGGCTTTTAATTTACACAAGCTAAGTTTAAGTCTTTAAAATGCTGTTGCGGTATTTTGGTACGACATGGATGCCAGAGTTTAATTTTTGTTTCAGTGCTTAATGACATCAAGGCTTTTGCTTTTTCTTTGTTTTTCCACACTTATCAGAATGTTCACTATCAAATACACTTTGCAACGCCTGTTTGTCTAAATTTTGATATTCACAGCAGAAAATGCTTGTGTGGTAACTGTGCTCGTGTTGTGACATAGGGTGTTATTATATAAAAGGAAGAGGGATATTGTTTCACTTTTCCCATTACAGCCCATAATGGCGATTTTTAGATTGTATTCTTACACCTTGGTCTTCATTTTTTTCTTCATCTTCCTTCCCCTCGTTTTCTTTTACTCACCATCAGTGACAACACCACTGTTCACTCATTGTCCGGGCGCTACATCAAGAGCCTACATTGACCCACACACGTACGAGGATCCCAACCAGGCGGTTCGAGAGTTTACCAAGGAGATCGACGCACTTCACATTACAATCGAGGCAATCATTGGTGGTGGAGAATTTGGTGACGTATGCCGTGGCAAGCTCAAGTGCCCTGGCCGGCCGGAGGTTACTGTAGCAATCAAAACTCTCAAGCCGGGCTCCTCGGACAAGGCACGAATGGATTTCCTGACCGAGGCCAGCATCATGGGCCAGTTCGACCACCCCAACGTCATCTTCCTCCAAGGGGTGGTCACCAAGAGCAACCCCATCATGATCATCACCGAGTACATGGAGAATGGATCCTTGGACACTTTTCTCAGGGTAGGTGTTTATCTTTCTGTTGCAACTTCACATCAGGAGTTGTTCCTATATTGGATGTACCTTAAACGGGCACCAATGGCAAATTGAAGTTGGCCTGTATCAGTAGACTAACACGTTCTAATGAT
This sequence comes from Amblyomma americanum, assembly GCF_052857255.1. Lineage (NCBI taxonomy): Eukaryota > Metazoa > Arthropoda > Arachnida > Ixodida > Ixodidae > Amblyomma > Amblyomma americanum. The sequence continues at coordinate 22,457,644 of NC_135498.1, forward strand.
AAAGCTCCTAGTTTCAATCAAGGCAAGGTTCTTATAAGCTAGAAAAAATACTGGTGTTGCCACCACCAGCTGTTTTTACATGCAAACTGAGGTGACTTCCACACCGATTTTTTTTTACACGGACAATCTCGTACGCTAGGCTACACTGTCATTTGTTTCCAAACGCTCATCGCACAGTCCTTCTCGACCTTGATGGCACAAGTTTGAATCAAGTGACAGGGAAAAATGTTTCATTTCTAAATCCAATTTTCTCTGCGGCATGAGGATGAGGAGGAGGAAAAGGGGAAGGAAAGGTGGGGAGGTTAACCGGTAGATGAAACCAGTTTACTACCCTGCACTGGGGGAAAGGGATGAGGGGATATAAAGGTGAGGGAGAAAAGGGAGTGATAAAAAAAGCAAAAGGTGAAAAGGCCTCAGCAAAGTCACAGCCTGTCGCCTGTCGTGCAGGCCTGACACTCTTAAGAACTGCAGGAGGGCCTGGCAGGCCCTCACCATCGATGGTCGCCGGGTCAGTGTCCAAGAATCTTGAACTCTGTTAGCGGACGTGAATCGATGTGTTCCAGCGCACGGTGTAGAGAACATTTTTCAGAACTGTATGCTGGGCATTCACAAAGAATATGAGATATGGTGTCGTCGCGGCCACAGATGCCACGGCAGTAAACGTATAATCTGCTATTGAAGAAACATCAATAGAGCAGCAATAGCCAAAAAAAATTTTTTGCTGAGAACTAAAAATTGGTTAGAGCAGTCATGAGTGTCCCTTATAACAGCGTTTTTCTGATATGTATTATCACTTGCTGTCTATGTAAGCCTATAAAATTTTTACTCCTGTGCTCTGTGTATGTCTGATAATCTTGTGCTTCTGGCTATGTTACATTGTTGTTTGGGTGTTCTGTTGGGTTTTCTGCCACATAAGCGGCTGAGGTTATTGTGTGCCAAATATGAGTTACATTGTTGATTCAGATAAGCATAAAAAATCTGTTCTGCATAAGAACACCATTTCTGTTTCCTCCGGTACCTTATACCAGCCTGTTCAAACTGCTGTAGAACTTATCCGCTTGGGCAGACTCATTAAATTATCAAGGTCAATACTGGTAAAGCATATAACATGAATCCGAGTTGCAAAAGGTTCTTTTGAATTAGTGTGACTGCAGATGAGCAGAAATTGTGTCAATCCTTTGATCCTTTGAAATGTGAAATGGGACATAGCAGTCATGAATCACTTGTTCTCTCATGGAAATGGTGCGCATTTATTGCGGAAATGGTGCACTTTTGATGACAAACATAATGTGGTATGCCTCACGTTGTGTACAAACAAATGTTCAGTCATCACAAAGCCACTCTAGTAGAATAACATCTTGGAACAAACAAAGCATTGCTGATAAGGCAAGCTGACACAATTGTATTATGCGAGGGTGCAAACTGTAATATGTAGCAATGGAACATAACTATAATTGCTTGTATATTTTTAACATTCTGTTTGGCTAACTGCTAATGTGGCTAATTTGCTATTGATTGGTCATTCGGCCTCTATATTCATGGCGGCATGTCAAATACTCGTCCCAGGCATTCCAACCTTTTTTCCCCTTCTATTCCTTACAATTATTGTGGAGCTGACATTTTTCTAGGTAGTTTAACTTCCTGTGCGGGACAAGAAGTTAGGAGCGCTGCTCACCGCTCACTTTGACCATCTTTGTTTTTCAGGCCAACGATGGAAAGTTCCAAGTGATCCAGCTTGTAGGGATGCTGAGAGGAATTGCGGCAGGAATGCAGTACCTTGCTGAAATGAACTATGTACACAGGGTGAGCTCTCATCATCACTGCAGTCGAGCTATAGCTGAAATTTTTCTACTGCTTTTCTAACAAAATACCAGAAAGGCATATAAGCAGAAAGGTGTCAGCTAGGGAATTAGTATTGCGATTAGCATTCACTTGAGCACGGCCAGTATGTATACAGATGGAAAGCTGTGCGACTTGCTAAAGCTTTTTTAGTTGAAACATTTGTCTTAGTCTAGGATTGATATACTAACACACAGGATAGAAATTCTTTTGCCGAGTTCGTGCATAGTTTGATAAAAAGAAATTCACTGTGCATCTAGATTTGTCGGTTTCATTTTTTGGCAACAGAAATACCTGTATGAAACTGGATACGTAATTAGGTTCACATTTGTTCATATGCAAAGTGACAGTGCTAGGCAGAAAGTATGTACATTTTGTCAAATTGTTTGTTAAGTTCATCATATCATTGTATTAAGAGATAATTGTGCTAGTTGTTTCAAAATGATAACAAACAAAAGAAAAATGGTACATGAAATGCAGGGGACATACAAAGATGGGTTAAGGTTTCATTTCCTAACTCTCTTGGAAGGGCTGGAGCTTGGTCACTTGGCCAAAAGGCTATTTCTAATTGCACAGTTTTTGAAACAATATTGCTTTAAGTTTTAAACTGCTTGAGACTGCAATCTTCTATCTATGTCTTTACACAATAAAATGTGTTAGAATGAATGCTAAATGGCCATGCCCCCACAACTCCTTGCGCTTTCTAGACAAAACAAACAGTACACCTCGTGCCCACAGCTTTCAGTCTCAGTGAGCACAGTTAGTGGTGTGTGAGGCAAATTTTTGTTGCACCCAAGCAGTTGCAGATGTTTGGAGTGAATGCTTACTTCTGGCATGTCTTTCCATCCACCATCAATAGTAAGTTGTAGCTACCAGTAAGCGAGCTGCACAGTTTTTGTTGTTTGTAGTTTGGTGTCGTCAACAAATATTTAAGAAAAAGATCAGATTAACTGGCTTCTTGAATGAAGTAGGCATAGACATAAGAGACGTCTTGAGTGAAACAGGCAGAACAATAACGTGATCAAATAATGTGACTTTCCTGGTCAGGAAACAGGCTGTGGTGCACTTTGTTTCTAGGAGTGAAGGATTTAAAGATATGTTTCTTGGGTATGTTTCTTGGGCATGAATGTTTGTTTATTTCATGCGCACAAAAAGATAACATTGTTCCTATCCCAGCTGTTCACCTCTGTTTGACACGGTTGTCCACTGCTGAAGGAACACACACCACAGTGGTAGCACAGCGGTTTAGACATCTGCCTCTTATGTGGGAGGTGCAAGGTTTGATCCCAGTGCAGCAAGGTACTTGCCAGTTTTCCAGTCGGTACAATTTTGTCCTGGTGCTTGTCTTCTCTAGAGTGATCCCACCTCATGCAGGCCAAAAACATGGTAACCTTGGTACTGCTTGGCCATCCTGCCCTTGTTCCATGAAAACCAAATCATTGTCATCATCACCAAGAGGGAACACGAATGTGCCACATGTTGGATACTTTGGAACTAGCAAACAGTCACAAGCAGCAAAGAGAGATATCATTGTTCCTGCGCTTTTTTTCATCTACACAGTAATGTGGACATCATCATTATTATGCTCTGAAAATTTATCGGAGATCAACATCATCTTCTGCTCTGTGGAGCTGTGACCTAACTCTGTCACACTCTCCTGTGTTCACTCTAACTGTGGATGACCTGTACATCGCAAATCGCCATTATAAGGGTGTTGCTATTGTATTTTGTATTGCTGTTGTAACGATGTTGTTGTATACATGGGGCTTCATTTTCCTGCTTGTGTGTTTCAGGATTTGGCTGCAAGAAATGTGCTTGTCAATGCCAACCTTGTGTGTAAGATCGCTGACTTTGGCCTGTCCCGTGAGATTGAAAGTGCCACTGAGGGAGCGTACACAACAAGGGTGAGTCATGTGAGTGCACATTTTGTGCAGTCTTGTAAGTGTTTTTGCTGATTTTCTCACTGTCATGCATGAAAAATGCCCGCACTTCTCACACCACTGTTATTACAGTGACAGATGCATGGCATACATTCTTGATGTTTCATGTTGGACATCTTAAAAGGGCTCTGAAACACCTTCCGAGGAGAGCACATCAACTCGCTCAATTACTACATTGTGTCGTCATGAAAACCTGTGTCAAATAATACACTTCTACATGCAACAGAGGACCCACAATCACGCGCAAAAGTTGGCGAGCCCTTTCTGGCGACTTTTTCACGCTCGCACCTGAATATACAACTTCAGGTGTAGCTATTGGTTTGATTCTTTAACACGTCTGGCAGCTACCAAGGCCGCGGCCAATAAGCCGTGTAGCTCCAGTGGGTCAGGAAGCTCCGCTCCCGGAGGTGGGGTCGGTGGAGGAGCGGCAACCTTCCAGTGTGCAAAAAGTGATGAGAGGAGAGGGAAAGGTGCAAAGACATAACTCATAAGGTGCATAACTCAGCTTTTAGGAAGAGCATTAAAAAAATTCTTGCCAGACAATATTTGTGAAGCGGCATGCTTTTACATCCCAGGCATACCGCAATTCAGAGCCCCTTTAACACAAAACTGCAGTACTTCATAGTGGTATCGCCACGAATTGAGAGTGAGAAGGGATGGATGCCTTGGCTGGTGTGTCACTGGGCCAATATCACTGTGGCACACAGATAGAAGGGGCAGAGTAGAAGGAACAAGAAAAGGAAAAGAAGGGATAAGTGATGCATGTTGCAGCCTGTTTGCCCAAGTGATGACGAGGCTGCATGCAGGCCATTTGCTGTGCAAGAATGTGTTTTGCTACAAAGTTCTACTAATAAGATTTATAAATGTATAGAGTTAATCATTGTCTTTCATTAATGTTAAGTGAACACTCATTATTGTACATTATGTCAGCTGTATGGTATACATGGTGAACAAATAGCCATAAATTTCATTAAGTTGCAAGTATCATTTGCTGTATTGTATGAAACTGTGGTGTAGAGGATGTTCTTCCCAAGCTGTGACATGGATGTGATATTTGATCATGTTCACTGCTATTGCAGTGTTGTTGCAGCATTATCTGCTGTGCTGTATGCTGCTGTGCTGTGATATGTACAGGGGTTGTGCTATTTGGTTTCATCAAAAAAAAAAAAAACACCAATAAGAGTACACCAAATTGATTTTTCATTATCCAGAAGTGGTCGGTATCTCTGGCATGCATGTCACAACTTCCTGGCTATTCAGTACCAATTATTGTAGTTCATAGGGGAAAAAGTATCTGCTGGAACCAGGTATGCAGTGAGAGCAATATCTTTAGAATTTTGTACTGCAGTTGTGAATTTTGATGCATTGATCCATGAGCTCAGACTTGTTACTGCAGATTAGGAGGCTTCACCTTAATTGTAGCTAAGTGGAGTCAACTAGTATATACCAAACATCTGCCCAGCCTTATCTCTCGATTAGAGCTGTTGCTTGGTTAAGTAGGTTTTTCTGCTGCATGTAAGAACAATCACAACTCTTAGAACTGTAACTAGCAAGTGTCATAGTGAAACAACCCATTAATTTCGTGCCATCACATGAAGCCAGTACATGACACATGTGCTGGCTTCATTGATGTTAATTGGCAGTTCCATAGCTGCTGTAAGCACATGAACCATATGATGCTCAGTCCTTTAATTCAGCACAAGGTGGACCAAAACATGGCAACCAAGCTTTTAGAAAAAATGTTCGCTTACGTTTTTATCTCACATCCTCATCATTTGACTTCGACATTCTTGCTTTTTGTTACGACTGTATGCCAGCCCACTGTAAGGATAGCTCCTAAATTGACCATCTGTGTGTTAATTACCGATACACGAGTTGCTTGTTAAAAAAAAATAATAAAGGGCCCAGATAAACTCTTGGTCACTTTTGACCACATAGGTACATCATATATTTCACCAAAAAACCGAAAATTCATGAGAAGATTATAATATTCGCTAAAAGAAACCAAAAGTCTTATTCTGAAATGAACACCCAAAAAATGTCTGCCAAATTTTAAAAAATAAAAGGCGAAAGTTCCAACCCTTAGATATGCAGTAACATTGGCTAAATTGATTCCTGTGTAGCCGTGCACGGAGTGTAGAAAACCAGGCTCACCTAATTGCTTCAGTCAAATTTCTGGCTGTAACATTCTTTTTGCTTTCCTCAACAGGGAGGCAAAATACCTGTTCGGTGGACAGCACCCGAAGCCATTGCGTTCCGCAAGTTTACTTCAGCGAGTGACGTCTGGAGCTTTGGCATAGTCTGCTGGGAAGTGATGTCATATGGCGAACGACCCTACTGGAACTGGTCCAACCAGGAGGTCATCAAGAGCATCGAGCGGGGATACCGGCTTCCTGCTCCCATGGTGAGTTCCTATCCACCTCCTTTCCCGAGTGTTATTTTTATTGAATCACAAAGCTATTTGTTTTTACTGCGTACTCATATCAGAATGTGATGTCTCTGTGCTTTTCAAAAAGTCTTAGTTGTTCTTGTTCAAGACTAATGTAATGCCTTGGGCCATCTATTTCGGTACTGTTCTGAAATTTTTCTCTTTTTGTGTTGGTTTTAGTATTCTAAATCCCAGGTGTTTTACTTTTTCTGCTTTATCCTCATCTTGTGCTATCTAACTTTCATTCCACTTCCAGTATTGGCATTTGCATATTTTGTGGTGTTTTTTTAGTGTTGCTGCATTTTTTCTCAGAAATTCTCATTATTGTGTTTTGTGTGCCCCCCCCCCCCCCCCCCCCCCCTCCTATGTGTGCCCTCTCTCAGAGGACCTTTAGGGTATTTGAATGAATAAATAAATAAATGAGCTTGAAAGGTCTTGCGTGTGCAGAGGAGAACTATTCAGAAAGAGCAAAAAGTGTGCCTTTCACTTGCATGTGTGGTCTGCAGTCATGTGACTGCAGGTAAATAGTGTTCACGTTTATGTGGCTTCTACCTGCACAGGCTTTGCCAGAAGTACGCAGCCCGCTTTTTTTGACAATTTTTGAAAACTTTGACAACGTTGCCTTCATGGCAGTTACTTTCTAGTGTTATAGCAGGCACCCACTGTAATCTTACTAATTTTCGTCGTTGAATGAACATTTAAAACATGCTAATAGGTGCTACACTGTCCATGGGAGTGGATTTAAGTGGCGGTGAGGCAGGGGGAAGACACTGCATAATGTATGAGACATAATGCACCCATATAACGTATGAAAGTCACGTTCTGTACGCGCTTTGCTAATACACAGCCTGGGCCATCAGCTCAAAACAACACTGTGCCTTCTCCAAACATGAATTCACTTATTGTGACAGAGTTTTCAATGCATTCTCATGCTGACTGTATGAGGTTAGGATTTACATGTACTAGCAAGGTTAAATATAAGTTTTCCGCTGCATTGCACCTCTGTCTCACTGATTGTCTTGTTCATTCCAGGATTGCTCAGAAGCTGTGCATCAGCTAATGCTGGACTGCTGGCAGAAGGACCGATCACACAGGCCTCAGTTTAGCAGCATTGTGAAAACGCTAGACAAGCTCATACGCTGCCCTGAGAGTCTACGAAAGATTGCTCAGAACAGGTGAGCGAACTGTTATTCTTTTTTTTACCAATGAACTTGGAAATGGTTGGCTAATGGTAAACAATCACCTTTAGTGATTTCATTCTTGTCATATTGAGAGCAAATTCTTTCCCCATAAATCTTGAGAGCCTGTGTGTAGACCAACGCCCATCTGTGATGTAAGCAAGGCGTGGTGGCACTGCTGTTGCCCAGTGCAAGTGACAGCTGAAGATGCGACCTATACGAATGCATCTAAACAAAAGTTTTCAAAGTAGTTTTTTGATTTCAAAGTGCACATGTGAAGTCGTCCCTTCATTCATAGAAGCCTTGCACATCCTAGAACGCAATGAGAAAGAATCAAATACCAATTCAAAGTCGATTTATTTTTAAAATGTCACAATATGTGCGGTTTAGAGTTATGGGCGGGAGCACAGCCCATATATGAACGCATGTAAGCAAAACTTCTGAAAAAGAAATGTCAAATTTGGCGGTGTATCTAGGAAGGCAGCCATTTGATAAAAGCTGGCAAGTACTTCTGAGATGAGCACGAAAACGTATGGAACATCATTTCTAAGCTGATATCTTTTAAAACGTCATGCTGAACATTGTATGTTGTGTTGCTGGGCATGCCCGCCAACAATGTCTAAGCGGATCATCTGGTTGTTTCTCAGAGCTGGACAAGCTTCTCGGGTAGTCCAGTACGCAGCTACATGCGCTTCATTACTAGACAGCCCAAACTAGACAGCCCAGACAGCTTTACATAGAAGGCAGTTCTCAAGCAGCATAAGTGAACTGCGCACCTTAGCAGACGGCCTCGGAAATACCCCCATCTGCCTCTGGCATCCACGCTCATCCCCTATCATAGTAAATACGGTTTTGTCCTATAGAGTAGAGTATCCTTTTGGTAACTCGAGCTCAAGGAAAACTAAGAACTTGTCCAATTTGAAGGGTGCCTTCCTTAATGCACTTGATGGGCAGTTTTCTCTTGAAACAGCCGATGGTGGTGACACATGAATACATTTTTTTTTTCCTTTTCTTTGCTTATAAGGGACGAGAAGTAAGTATTCATATGCTTACATAATTGCATTTGTAATGTGTTAAGGAAAGGTACGAAGGATTCAACGGAAACACATCACTGCTACTTGTTGGCTATGTGTGTACAGTCGCCGACCGATTTTTCGGACTCGAAGGGACCCGAAAGATGGTCCAAATAATCGAGCAGTCCGAAAAATCCGTGAAATACAAAAAAATCACTTTATTGAGATGAAATCGGCTTAAAAAGGTCACTGATTTTACCTTGCAGAAAATTTCTCTTGTTGGCGACGATTTGCACCTGTATTTGCGCCAAAGTTGTATTTTCACTGTACACACTAGACAGCAAGGTCACCGCACTTAGTCGGAATACTTCCCACGTTTCTCCGATGGACCCGGCGGGGCCATGTTGTCCACAACCCGAGTGTGCACCACACCGCTCGTCAAACACACGCAAAGGCGCCCATGTGCTGTGCGATGTCAGTTCAGTGCACATTAAAGATCCCCAGGTGGTCAAAAATTGTTCTGGAGCCCTCCTCTACGGCACCTCTTTCTTCTCTCAGTCCCTCCTTTATCCCTTCCCGAATGTCAGATAGCTCCTGCACAACTTCCTTCCCCCAACAACCAATTTTCAATGTATGGGCGGTATGAGACAAGCGACAACTGCCCGTGACAACGTCGCCGACAAAAACAAGTTGACGGCGATGACAATCCGGCTACCATCTCGAATGTCAGAGAGCGCAGGGACCTCCACTGGCAACAATGAGGTACCGAAAGTATGTCAAGCAATCCAACTGCAGCGTAAATCCACCTCAATCCAAAATGGCGCCTTTTGCGCCGGCGAAAAGCCGATAAGATGGCCGATTCTGGCCCGCAGGCAACTGAAATTGGTTTGAAAAACCGATCTTTCGGACTATTAAAGTCCTAAATATCCGTCGCGAATATTTATGCGCTTCTATGAGGTGACTGACGGTGCCTTAAAGTTAAAACATTATAAGGAATGCCATAGTGAAGGGCTCCAGATATTTCGACCACCTGGGGTTCTTTAACGTGCATTGACATTACGCAGTACGTGGGTCTCTAGAATTTGGCCTCCATCGAAATTCAGCCGCCATGGCCGAGATTGAACCTGCACGTTTCGGGTCAGCAGCCGAGCACCATAACCACTGAGCCACCGTAGCAGCTCCATTTGGAAGTGAATGGCAGTGTAGCGTATTTGTCAGGACAGTTTGCCCTTGAAATAGCCGATGGCGGTGACACATGTATACATCTTCTGGCCTTTTCTTTGCTTATAAGGGCTCTGTTTTCACTGAAAACAGTCTCTTTGTTATTAGAAGGCAGTAATTTATTGATACAGGCCAACTTCAAGTTTTGCTTTGTGTGCCTTGAGAAAACCACCAAACAATTACAGACACTTGTATTCAGGTTAAGTTGCATTGCAGCCCTTGTCTTTTTGAATGCAGGCATCAAAATCCACTGGACCCCAATGCCCCTGACATGACGCAATACAAGACTGTCGAAGAGTGGTTGTGCAGCATCAAGATGGCGCGCTACCATGAGAGCTTCCAGAGGGGCGGCTTCACCACGATGGAGGCCGTGTCGCGGCTCACGCTCAAGGACTTGGCCGCGCTTGGTGTTGTGCTTGTGGGACATCAGAAGAAGATCATGAACAGCGTGCAGACCTTGAGGGCACAGATAAACGCCACCATGTCCGACGGATGCGTCGTCTAGGCACAAGGAACTGCTTGTCGACTTGATCTCCGGCGTTCACTTCCTTAACTTAACAGACCTGGGCCTGGTGCCGCAACAACTGGAGGTGGCAACAACAGTGATAACCGAGTGGATGGCCGTTGCTACACGTGAAGGGCCTTCGCTCGGTCTTGCTCATTCCAGGGCCTCATGAAACTACTAGCAAGTGTCATGAGCACGTCATGAGCACAGTTCCCTGGGTTGGCATTGTTGCTATCGCTTCCTCGTTTTGTGCGCCATTTTAGGTTCGTCAAGAGGTAAAATCGTTTCATAGGCGACACCAATGGACAAGTGGGGCAATTAGCTTTAGCTGTACCTGATTTAGTTGGCCAAGCTTTATCTGCTTTGGGTGTGGCAAGAGGTTCTACTTCAAACTACTATAGCAAAAAAATGTTATGTCTGAATGGGCACTCAAAAATTAAAAATACTCCGCAGAGTGCTTGAACCTTCAGGTGTTCATAATGCTAGGTTAAAACCTTAATTTTTTGCTCCACACCAAGCGGGTAGGCTTTACCAGTTGCATCGGGTTCAGCTGAAATAGGATGCTCCAGTGTGATGCAAGGGTGTGCTAAGCCTTGTGAAATGGACAAAACGTCAAGGCGCAGTGCAGTGGCGGCAGACTCTACTCGCTATGCAACGTGTCGCAACAAGCGTGCATCTACAGTGCTGCAGTTGACTGCCACATCTCCAGCTTTGGAGGCAAATAGGAACGACAAGGACAGTTCGAGCCGAAGCATGTGTGCTTGTGTGTATGTGTGTGTGCATGTGCGTGTACATAGGTGGAACTCTTTTAACATATCAGCGCGAGAGATGAATGGAACATTGAAAGGAAAGAGAAGACTCATCTCGTGTGCTTTTCCCGATGAGCCTGCATATCACGCCAACCTTCCTTGCGCGAACCGAACCCGCTGTGCTTGCATCGTTTCGTGTTGTCAGTGTTGGGGAAATTCCTAGAGGTTGTTTTCTGCTCTTCATATCAACTGCCTCTTGATGGCCCTGCTGAGTCGGCATTTGTTACATTGTCACTGTGGGCGCTACTTTTTACAAGTTGAATTTTTTTTCCCCACAAGGCACCTACTTCAACAATGCCTTTAATTGTGTTGAACTGCTCCACTTGAGCAAGAAACTGTTTTTTTGTTGAGAGTGGAAATACATGTCCTCTGTTCTGGCGCACTCTAAGTAGTAAGCTTTCGTATTGTATTTAAAACCAGTTTAAGGTGTCTAAGGCAGCGGGCAACAAACAGGCTTTGTTTTTGTTATGTTGGCAGTTCATATTTCTGTTGATGAAGGAGGTCACATAATGACGTTTTCTGGCCATTGCCTTTTTGTTTTAGTTAGCGCAGCTAAGTGGATACTGTTTCTGAATGGTCAATTTATAACTCTGCTGAGGCTGTACACCGCTTCCAGCTCTTTTTAGACTCCCTTTCTCTACATGTGCCATCACAGCTCTAGAGGTGCTTCATACAATATGCAAAGTCATGTTTTTTGGGGTTGTCAGTCACTATGCGTGTTTTTTGCCCATTGACGTTGCCACAACGATGACAGTCTTGTTTTCCTGTGAACACGTACCTCCCGGTTGGGTCTCTTGTATGTCATTGCTCAACGAAACAAAGCTGCCGTGCTAGAGAGGTGAATGCACTGGCCACTGGGGTGGCTGTTGATGCAGTGTGTTAGCAGTTGTGCTTTTAATTCTGCTTCTCTTCCTCATTTTTGAAGAATGCAAATGTACAGACTGTGTGAGCATGTTGTTCAGCATCACACAAACAATAAGTTCTGGATTAGCTCTGGGGCATAGCTTACATGCCTTGCTTATTAATCTGGCTTTCTGTGCTCAGTTGTGTGAATAAGTAGCTGATATGCAGTGTTTCCCGGTTCAATTACGTTAGTGACCTGATAAAATAGTGCATCTTCTTTTTTTATGCATACCTAAGCAACCAATTGCCTTGATTACTTTATTAAGAACACGAACGGTCTGAGCACAATAATTATAAAGTCACAAAACAGTTTCTATCATTATTGCTATTCTTTTGTGTCTTCATTAAAAAGACAGCTAAAGCAGCCATTTGCACTCCAGCAGCTTTCACACTCCAGGTTTTAGTATGAATGTTTGCAGAAAGCTCAATGTAAAAAGGCTTGGAACCGAACGAGTAGGTGAACTGGCATTGTATTCTTGCCGTAGACGGATTGTGACCGGTTTTCTACAGCATGTAAGTGTGTGGCTTTCATGTAGTAAGAGGGGGATGTGTACGACAATGAAGTAGATGCAAGAAAATTTCAAATAAGCTTGCTTTTCCCGACTTTTTGTTTTGGTGCCCAACTAATGAACATTTTGATGTCGGAAGAGTCATGCTGCCTTGAGTCTGCAGTTTGTAGTAGTACTTAACTGAGTACATTTAGGCACAACTGATTTGATAAATTAGCTGCAGACAGCTTGGGTATGTAAGATATGTTTGTGAAAAGCATTCGCTGGCTCACAGGGTGTCATTTAAATCATCTGTTGAGCAAAGCTTTTGTGCCATACAGCATGGCCAGTCCGCACTAAAAATTGCAGCGAGTCTGTTATTTCAATTTATTTTTTAATTCTTTCTCAAAGTGGTCAGTGACTTCTTTTCAGCTTACATTTCTGCTATTTTTTCCTTCATTTCATTCATTTATGAGTGAGGAGTAGGTATTTAGAAGCAGCAACAAGGTTGCTTGTTTTAATTTTCAAGCAATGAAAAATCTCTGCTCTTGCTGGCTTTTCATTATAGCCCAAAATTTCAACATGCAAAAGCAGGAAAGTTGATGATGTTTATTTATTTTAGATTTTTGAATGGCCCAGCAGTCCCTCTTTTATTGTCTGTGCTTCCTTGTCTGAAGACTTACCTGAGTGTTCAAACAAAATGAATGACTTGGAGTGCTATGAGTTGGAAGTTATTTATTTCGAGCTTAGGGCAGCATATACTTGCTGTTAGTGTCAGAGAGTTGTTGTAATATAAATACGAAAAATGAAAAAAGAGAAGTTTGTGAGAGAGAGAGGGGCAGACAGTGAGAAAATGTGTTTCGAGAGGAGTGCTCTTATAATGTATTATATATAAATCCTCATTATCGCCTGTCCAATGATGAAATGCATGGGCGAAGTGTGTACATGCTTTTTTATGTGTTGTTGTTTTCTCTGTGTCTGCGGCTGTTATAGTCAAATCCACTGCGCAATACAGTGACTGTGGAGTATACATATGGCGATTTCTCTTGCAAATTTAATTAATTTCGGCATAATGTAGCACACATTGTTCTTTTTTTTTTTGACAGCCATTGTTTGTCAGTGTGAGCACTTTTTTTTTTGTTTAGGGATTTTTCATCGCGGAATGAAAGAAAGAAAAGCGTGCAGCAAGATGTCCCAGCATGTGCAGCTATGTGGGGTCATTAGCACGCCTAGTCACACACTTTTGTTCGCATACTGCTCTGCTGCGATTTACTGACGTGTGAGTGTCCTACTGCCACCACGAATTGATTGCAAAGGATGCAACCTGTCGTCTCCCTGTAATAGGCTTTTTTTCTTTCAAGGTTGTTCTTCAACATTGATGAGATATAGCTTGCCATGTGAGCACGTTCTTGTTTTCTTCGCCTTAGCTTTTTTTCTCTCTTTCACCATCATGGTTCTTTTTCAAGAAATTTGTGGCCCGTTTGAGTCTTTCTTGTCGCCATTAAGTTATGGAAAATGTTGGTGCACAGGTTGTGTGTATTGCATGAACGCACATACAGGAAGTGTGTGAAGAACTTTTAGACATACGTTTCATGTAAAAACGAAACACCTGTGCTCCCGGTCTGTACATTTTGATGCATATACGAGTATAATTGCGCCCCATGGGAAACTATGAAATTCTTTCATTAATAAAATTAATTTTTATGCAGACACTGCCTTGCTGTCTATATTTCTCTTCAGGTTTGCAGTGTATACTCAGAATTAGAACTCCACTCTTGCTTTCAACAATGAGCACGTTGGCGCCAGGAATTGACAATCTTTCCAGTGACTTTGGGAGGCAAGATCTGAGTGAGAGGCAGTGCTTGGAGCTGACCAGCTGATTAGCAAATGAGGAAAATGAACCCCAGCCACTCAAGGAGAGAAAGAGAGAGTAAACTTTATATGCTCTAAAAAGTCTTGCAGAGCTCCAATGGTTGGGTCCTCATTCCAGGACCCCTGTGGCCTTTGCTGCCCGGCTAGCCCATTCAACAAGCAAAACTGGTCTTTTGAATCCCAGCTGGACATCACAGCCTCCCACTGCTCTGGTGTAGCATTGTGGATTATGGGTACTGATCTATTTTCTGACAGGCCTATGTGGTGTGGTAAAGTGTGGGTTTCTCTCTGCAGTAGGGACACGTGTCCCTGTAAATGGTCGGCCGTATCTTGTAAAGAGAGAGACATGGATATGAATTTGTTTGTAGCTGCCGCCATGACACTGACTGCTCCCTGTTTTAACATCTTGTGGGGAGGGGATACCAGCTTCTGGGTCCCCGCAAGTGCTCCAAAATGTCTGCGTAGGTACGGGCCACCATCTTGGTCTCTTCAGCCTCTGACCTCTCTAAGCTAGCGTAAGCTCAAGCTATGAGATCGGCTTGGAGATTCTCGGCGACGCCATCATGCCACGGAACCCAAAGTATGTGGTGTTTTTTCATCACTTTCGTTATCGGCCTTCAATATGCTGACTGCTTTTTTGCCGATCCCACCGTTGGTGAATCCCTGGCAAGCATCTTGTGAATCTGTCAGAATTACTAGTGAACGCCCAGACCTGTTTGCCCTCGGCGACCGCTAGAGCAACGGCGGCCTCTTCGGCGTCAGACACAGTGCAGTTCCTTAGCGATGCACTGACCTTCTCCTTTAGCTGGGAGTCGATCACCATCACCGCCACATCCCTTCCATTTGCGTACCTTGATGCATCTATGTTGACGTGTTTTTGTTCTGGTGGGTCGTGGTTAAGGCATCTGCCCTGGCTCTACGCCTGGCTTGATGAACGACAGGATGCATGTTTCTGGAGATAGGCGCTACTACCATAAATTTAGACCTATTTCTGCCATCCGTTCAATCTGTAAGCTGTCGTGGTAGCTCAGTCTATGGAGGAGAGCTCATCCCGTCGTTGTTCATTGCAGCCTCATCTGAGCAACAAGTTACGCTTCTCTAGTACTCTTCGTATGTTTGTTAAGCCGAGGGTCATCAGCTTTGCAGTTGCCGTTCTTGTTGGGAGCCCCAGCGCTGTCTTTTACGCCTTTCTGAGGATCGCTTCTACTTGTTCTCTCTCCTTCTGGTTCAGGTGTCGACAGGAAAGACTAGGTAGCTCTGCTCTCCACTAGCGCCCTCACTAATTTTAGCATGTCCTTCTCCTTCATCCCCTTTCTTCTATACGTCACTCGTGCAATATCATACTTGTTATCTTTGCCGTGGATCAGGCACACTCCCAAGACTCTTAGCTCTTGTATATACTTCTGGTATGCGAGCCCCGGCTAGCATGACTGTGAGGTCAACATTACCGTCGTATCTTGGCCTATGCACTCTGAGTAGTTCGGACTTTTCAGGCAAACACGACAGTCCTCTAGCCCTTGCGTAGCAGTCAACGCGGCCGGCGGCCGCTTGGAGCTTCTCCTCCATGAGACCCAGTGAGCCCTCCGACGTTCATATCGTTATATCATAGGCATTCATCACGTGCCGAATGCTGTCTTTGTCGTTCAACTTCTCTGTCAAACTGACCATAGTGATGTTGACGAGAAGGGACGAGATTAAAAATCCTTGAAACATACGTTAGGCATCCTGATCTTGTCCAGCATCAAGTCCCCATATCCCTATAGTCGTGGTACTGTCCTTAAGGAAGGCCTTGACGTAACCGTGAATCTTTCTTCCACAAAGTATACGTTGTTCAGACATGATATTGTATGGCTTCATGGCTAACATTGTTGAATGCCCCCTTCAAGTCGAGGACCATGATCAGTTGCTCTCCATACACATTTGGAACATTGCTAGAAACTTCACTGAGGAGAAGAAGGATGTCTTCTGTCGATAGCTTGGGGCGGAAACCAAACATCATGTGTAGCATGAGGTCACTGTCCTCCGAATAGTTTTGAATCCTTATCATAACGATCCTCTCATACAGTTTCCCTAATCACGAGGTCAGTGAGATAGGCCGCAGATTCTCTTGCCTGTCTTCGGGATGGTGATGATCTCTGCGTGCCGCCACCCCTCCGGCAGTCTCCGCCTCTCAGTGGCCATTCAAAAATTTCGTGATGCTGTCAATGTGTTCCGCCCTAGGTTTCATATAATAATGTTGCCGATTTTCTCTGCTCCCACCGCCGTGTCTTATTTCGTGATGGGACTGTCGTGTTGCTCACTTTCGATGCCTCGATACACTTCCTTGCAGCCGGGGATGTGTATGTCCCCCACATACCGTTTTTTCATCTTGTCCAGTAAGTCGTCATCATCACCCGGATCACTCAAAAGAAAAGTTGGGCGAAGGTAGGATGGCTGTCCAACTCGTTAGAGATCCTGCCTCTTTCAACAGTGGACTGAGTGAGAAACTTAACGGAGTAGGAGCGATGCAAGGTACAAAAATATTAGCTGTGGTTTAACTACTGTTGAACCTGGTTAGAGACTGAAATCTGTGGTTTATCGGGTAACTAGTAGATGCGACGAGGTCTGTAACGTTGAGTGTGTTCTGGACAACTTCGCTACTCGTTTAATTGGAAGATCTGTAATTTACACGCTCATAATTAAATCATTCATGAACATCTCAGTGTATAACTCGAAGATACATTTTTATAAGACATTTGTGCATTCACTAGATGCGCGCCATTTGCTGGGCCGTCGCCATACATTGCATGTTGGGGTTTCAGTGGGTGCTGCATGATGACACGATGACTGCATGTCATAAACGAAGGAAATTAACCGGAAACGTACATCGCTACTTGCTTAATTGGAATATCTGTAATTTGCATGCTCATAATTAAATTATTTATGCATGCCTCAGTACAGATCTCGAAGATAGGTTTCTTAGACATCTGTGCAATCACTAGACACGCCTTCATTCACTTTCATGCATAAAGTTCGTCACGATTTTTTTTGCGGTCTTAGAGCATGCAAATATTGGAGTTGTTTTGCTCATGGGCATAAGACTGCTATAAGGAGTCCTGTACAACGCTAATTGTTAGCCCAGACCTAACCAAACATATACGACAAATTATCTTTTCGCCAAGGCTGTCCATTACCGCCTTGACCGTTTACAGCGCGTAGTTCTTCCGTTTGAGACCAGATGGCGCCACAGGCGAGCCCTAAACTGCGCGCCATTACGGGCCTTGTAAATCGCCGGCGCGAACGTAGCAATAGAAGTATCGGGGCTGGCTGCCGAATGTGTTCTTTCTACGAAGATGTGAAAAGGTAGAGGAAGAACTTGCTGTGTGCGGATTGCAATTGTGACAGAGAGTTGAAGGAGTGATATGAGATCGTTTGCGAACTTCACGGCCACGAACTGCACAAGAACGTACTGCCCCGGTTCGCGCTCGCCATGCACCCGTTCCGAACGAGCGAACACAACAAACACATCCGTCAGCGCTACGTAGCTAATCTAGAAAGAAAGGTTTCGATCTTGGAAAGACTGCGAGGGTAAGTGTACAACATAGCCGCATGAACAAGTTACAATGGCCTATGTTCTCCTATGACTGACTATGTGCATAGATGGTGACTTGTGGAGTGGACTGTGATGTGGAGTGATTATGTGCATATATGGTGACTGCGGGAGAGGAATGTGTGCTATTATAAGAGACTGTGCGCATAGCGGGGTAGATGCAACAGGCTTTAGGACATTATTAATATAGAAGGGACGCTACGGTGGAGCAATCGTCGGCAGAATAAGCAAGGCCAACCCCACCTGTAGCATTCCACACCTCAACTCAACTCTCACCATCTTGGTGTTGCTGTTGAACTTCGCTCCAGGAAGCGCGATTTTTTTTTTTTTACCATATTCGGAATAAAGCATTTGCGTTACGGCGTTACGGCTGGTTGTCCCATCCTCGCGGCCCATGAGGGACAGTCACTAAAAGTGATCTCGCAGGGTAGCTCTCGCAGTGAAGCTCATTATACTTACTACCGAGACATCGAGCATTTTCATGTCATCATATCGAGCCCTGAGCGTACCACAATTCTGTGTGAGACTGACGCAAATGGGAACTTAGCGTAGCATAAACGCGTTTCTATGCGCGCGTTATTAGATTTATGTAGGGGAACTCTCGAAACATTTGCAGGCCACCTAGCGAAGGCTACTGGGTGCATGATGTTGCTGCCATGATAGTTAACATTTGTGTACGTATTTATTTTTGCTGCCTTTCTGTGTTTAAATCAACATAAAATATTTTACGTTGCCAAAGCGTCGTTAGAAGGTTTTAAATTAACAAATGCGAATGTGCATGTGAACGTTTTAGAGCGATGTATATGCATGTGCCGAATACATCGACGACCTGCGCGCAGCCGCAGGAGCTTTAAACCTTGCTGTTTTAAACAATATCAACAAAAAACATTCAGCAAAACCTTCAGCGGAAACAAAGACCAGTATTCATGCGATCCATTCGATGGTTCGAAGAGGCGTATAGCTGAGCGGCTCTCCGCGACGTTAAGCGCGTGTTTACGTTTTCACGCCTCAGGGGATTAAATTAGAGTTCTCACATGTCCTTTGAAGCATTGGCCACAACTTAGTCGTCTTCCTTTACAACCGTATAAGTCGAAACACTGGCTGTCGGAACCGAAACGCCAAACGCAGCAGCCATCGCCGCGAGACAGGCGCCGAGCAGTCAGGAGGCGTGTAATGACGGCGTGATCACGTGACCAAAATGGCAGCCCCCCACGATACGGCGCTGTAAATCGTCAATATATTTAACCCCTTTGACTCAGTATTACTAACAGCGCAACTATTCGTGGTTCTCTCTGGCACAATGTGAAATTAGGATTTTAGCTTACGCTGATGATGTCGCCCTCTTTTGTTCTAACAGAAAGAGTGTACTTGAGGCATTACATTTGACTGAACAGTTTTGTGAGGTATCGGATGCGGCTCTTAATTTAGATAAATCCAAGGAGTTTTGGTTGGTTCAGTGGGGTGCAAGGCCAAGTCATTTTGGAGGCTGCGGCACCCTTCAGTACCTAGCGGTTCCTCTGCACCAAATTCGCAACAGGGGAGCCTACCATTGGGCTCACAGGTAATATCCATGAGGCGACTAACCCAGCTGGCTTGGAAGGGCAAACAACTGTCATTGTTTGCCCGGGCTCATGTCTGCAACATTTTTTTTACTTGCAAAAACTTGCCTATATATATATATATATATATATATATATATATATATATATATATATATATATATATATATATATATATATATATATATATATATATATATATATATATATATATATATATATATATATATATATATATATATATATATATATACATACATACATACATACATACATACATATCAAGAAGGGTTTTCTGGCGGGCTAGTTGGTGTATCTCGTTCATGATTAAACTGCGCGAAAGAAACAGGGACAAAGGCAAGAAAACACGTACACACAAAGAGCGCATACTTCAAACTTTTATTCGAAAAACGCTTTCGAGCATTCCTTTTAAATGCACCAGCCCACCACGTGTGACAACCCTGATCCAACACAGCAGATAAGTTTAACAGTTTAGTAGAGCCAATCTGGAGAACCAGTCTAAAAACCCCAAATGTATATGCGTGCCTAGACACCCTTGATACCTAGATAAAAGGGGAGAGGAAGATAAAAACCTGACGGGGAAACCAAAACTTCAAAGAGAACGAAAACGAAGACGGCCTAACCATGTATTACGAGCGATAAACTTACTAAGCAAAGGAATGAGACGTGAAACCAACAGTAAAAGATGAAGGTGCAGGCACTAAAAGTAGGCAGAAAAGCATAAAAAAACGAAACTATATGAATGATACAAAACAAGATTAACAACGAGGCTAAAACAATGAAACAGAGTGAATTATGGAAACAACAATAAACAAAGGTAAAAGCGACGCGGAAATAACAAAGGCTAAAACCAGGCTAAAATCTATGAAGCATTGAAACAACAAGTAATAAGAGTAAAGGTGCAGGGTTCCGCCCTAGAAAAGTCCTGTCAGCACAAAATGAGTGTTAGTCTTAACCGTCAGATTGAGAGAATGTATGCTGCTGGGTATCCAAGGCAAATGATAACCGGTGTTTGCGAATGCTTGCTACAGAACATGAAGAGTACAAACCGCCAAGAGAACGAAGAATGAAAACCTGTGTGTGTCATGCCTTACGTGCACCGTGTGTCACACAATTTAAACAAAGTTGCAGGAAGATACGGCGTTCAATTTGTGTTTGCGGCGCCGTGCAAGCTCGCTGAAGTGTGTGCTATCTTGAACAAAGATAGACAGAAAAGATGCACCTTAAATCACAGCCTTGAGTACACAGAATGTGCTAAAGAAGCTATCTATCAGGTTCCATTGTCCTGTGGAAAGATGTACATCGGCCAAACTGGGCGATGCTTCAATGAGAGGCCAGCTGAAGACGTTCGCAATCTGTCTACCAACTCAGGAGGCAATTTAGCTTTACATTGTAAAAAGTGCAAAAAAAGAGATTGCCACCCGTTTCTCAAAAGCTCAAAGTTCCTCGATACGGCTAAAACTAAAACAGAAAGGGAAATAATCGAGGCCTTCTTAATCGCAAAGAATGCGAACAATTGTGTGAGCACACCATCCATTCTGCTTTCGGGTTAAGAAATCTCGTTTTTAGAAAGTAACACTTTTTTTTTTTGAAAGCGAAATTTATTGCCCCAGGGCATCAATGATGGGTGAAGGTGTGATGAATGATCTAAATGAATGGAAAAAGGTTAGCTGATTTGATGAAGTCCAGTAGAGAACGATGGTACGCTCCCTGCGTCCAGGCAATGTATGAAGAAAGGTTGCTTGGTGAAAGAAATGCTACCATTAGGTGCCGGATCCTTGTAGGCTTGAGAGCAGGGCAGTCCCACAGTAAGTGATGAATGTCGGCCTCAATGTCCTCGTGTTTACATACCGGACACCCTGACCGAGGAAACAATTCTCGGTACTGAGGCCACTTCCGAGTGATGGCTGGTGTGAGGGCAACCCCGACCCGGATCCTCCTAAGCGTAACCTCGTCTGCGCGGGTAAGACCGTGGGGGAGGGTTACCGCACACGGAGGGATGAGAGCACGTGTGCGGCGCCGGAGGAGTTCCTTTCTTGATGAAAGGAGGGTAAAATTGTCCAAATGAAGGAGCCGAGGCGGTGATTAGTTTGGATTCGCAATGCGGGTCGCTAAATCTGCCTGCCTTTGATAGGTCAGCAGATCCCGTGGGACCCACTCAATACGTACTGGCTGCGGGATGCGTGCCGCGAGCCGGTGGATGTCCTGACATATCGTGGGACAGCGGCTAACACGTCGTAGCAACCGGACAACTTGAAGGGCGTCAGTGCGGATGACAACGCGGGCCGCAGGGAGCATAGTTAAGTCGGCCACAGAGCAGAGTGCTTCTTGAACTGCAACGAGATCAGCACAAAAGGACGAAGGGGGTTCCGTAAGCTGAAACCAAGAGGTTTGATTCAGGGCAGGTCTGCACGGGCAGTAGATAGCTGTTGTTGCTTTGCAGTCTTGTATGCTTGCGTCTACATAGACAGCAATGGATTCTTCAGGCAGGCAAGCATCTTGTTCCTAAAATTTCTGGCGAAGCAGTGATGCCGAATGAGCAGATGTTGGCCGGCGATTATCTGTTGGCTTGTTGTCGCTGACCTGCACAAACTTCCATGGGGGAAGAACTGGCGTTGGTGGCTGAAGAATGGAGTGTGACGTTGCATAAGTCCTCAGTGCATGCGTGGAGTGCTATAGACTGGCCTTAAGGATGCGCGCTTCACGGCGCTGCTGCACCAGCTCATCAATGGTATTGAGCTGCGCATTCTCTTGTAAAGCTATGACCGGTGTGATGCGTGGAAGGCACGAAATGGTCCTCATAGCCTCTCGGTTCGCGGCTTCAAGGCGATCCCATTGGGCTCTTGTAAGATGTTGAAACTGGGCTTGATAAACAATACGTGGCTGCAGGACTGCCCTCACCAATTGCCGTGCAACGAACGAGCCTGCGCCACCAGTTTTAGGGGCAATTCTTCTAATCAAACCCAAGATCTGAATAGCTTGCCTTTTTGCCTGAGAAAACAATGCAGTCGCTGATCCTGATTGGTGAACCATTAAGCCAAGGATTTTTACACTCGGACTTTCCTGTAGTGGGGTTCCTGATAGACAAAGACGGATTGGACTTGCACGAAGTTTACGGCGTCCCCAGCGGTTGGCGACTGACGTGTATGTTGTTTTATGCACGGATAGCTGAAGTCCGATGAATGATGCGTAATTACAGGTAACATCCAAGGCAGATTGAAGGGCAGCCTCCTGAGTACGGAGATCTTGTTGAGTACTCCACACCGTGATGTCGTCAGCGTACTGAATATTGTCCGGTCCGGGCGCTGTTTCCCGTTTCGCATCATCTATCGCAGCCAGCAACTCAGGCATATAAAATGGACACACAATTCCATCTACGTCGACATCAGACGGCATATGATATACATGAGCTGGGATGCCTGCCATATTTAAACTAGCGGATGAAGAAGGCACAGCATCGTATTTCGGGAAAAAATTTTCGCGCTGTTTCTTTGGCGAAATCATCTGGCGACAAGTTAGCCGCGAAGCATGCGGTTGCCGCTGCGTCAGTCGTACGGCGACCGTGTTTCATTGTACGGAACGTTCGCCAGAGAGAGGCATTCGAGGATTTTGCAGAAAATTGTTCGCACCATGCATGCCACTGCCGCCGAGAGAGGTCGCGTTCATATTTGCGTGCCGTAGCTGTAAGATGGTGCAATCGCATACGTGCTTGCGACGAAGTAGGGTCTCTCGTAGCAGCCAGCTCGGCTTGACGGCCTGCCGCCCACAAGTTAAGAAGGCCGAGGTCTGGTGCGGGCGACCAAAATCATTCCAGGTGGTAGTTGTAGCACTGTTGAGCGCTGTTCGTATGCTCTCAACAAGGATTGGCGAATAATCTGAGGAGAGATTGTCCATACAGGAGCGGAAACTGTCCCAGTTGATCACAGAACATTTGTAGCTTAAAGGTCGGAACTGTGAGGTGTGAAGACCGATGATGATAGGGTGATGATCACTTCCCCAGCAGTCTGGCTCCATGTGCCAGGAGGAAGTACCCGGTCCCGAACACCACGTCAAGTCTGGAGCACAGGAAGCACTGCGAGTTTGACGCACTGGCCGTGTTGCTGTCCCAGGATGGTTGAGCAGCACAAATTGGGCATCCGTGAAGGCGTCCCACACACGCCTGCCACGAGGGCTTGAAGTGGGGTACCCCCATTCCTGGTGAGGGGCGTTAAAGTCGCCTCCGACTAAAACCGGACACCCGGGATACTGCCGACGGACACTTGTTAACCAGCCAAGATTAATACGGGAGGAAGCACCACCGGCTGGTCTAACGTAAAATGAAACGACCACAACGGTTCCCTTCTTAAGTTTCGCAGCCACTGCCACTACCTCTTGATACGACGTGCACCAGTATTCGAGAGCAAGACGTACATGCGGAAAGCGTGAGTCCACATACACCGCCGCCTTTCCCGTGGGAGCAGCAGTTTGTACACGACGGTCTATCATTGAAGGAGACATGCAGGCACTGAAGCCTGGAATAGATGGCAAGGCGTTTGTTTCCTGTAGCAGCATGGCCCATACCTGGAGCTTGTGAATTTGTAGTCGGGTCTTGAGCTCTCCCACCTTCGTGGAAATGCCTCTGCAGTACCACTGCAGCACACCAGCACGACTGGAACTTGCCATTTCTAGTTACTGGCCCAAGCGCTGTAGAATCACGGACGTCAGGTTGGACAACTGGTTGACCGTAAACCGGAGCAAAGAAGTCGCAGAGTTGTTCAGTGGCATTGCGGTAATCTGGGAAGAGGCGGTAGGAAATGGCACTGGTGGGCGGCAGGAAGGCGATGTTGCTGCGCCATTGATAGATACGGCGGATGATTCCGTTGTCCGTCTACGTCGAGCGAGCAGTTCACGGTGCTGCCGGAGCTTGGTCACCTCCGCTAAAAGACGTGCGATTTGTTCGTCGACTGCGGCCATATCGTCCTGCGGGAGTTCAGGCACACTGCGCTGCTTTGCTGGCTGTTTTCGGATGCGTTCTTTTCGCACAGTACCGTTAGAAGTCTGCTGAGCTGAAGGATCATGCGAGGTGTGCTCAGGGAGCTCCGACCACTCGTCGTCATCCCACTGGAGAGCTGCGAACCGATTGGATGTCTGCAATGATGTTATACTGTCTTGTATTGGCCAATGCTTAGTCATTCGACGACGAGCCCGTTGTGTTGCCTTTTGTTTTGTCGGACAGCTTGGAAGTGTTATCTCGTGGTCGTCTGATTTGCAAAGGCCGCATCGATAAGCCACTTTCCCTTCCGATGTACTTTCACCGGCAGCAGTGAAGGGGCAGGATTTGTGCATATGTCCAGCACGGAAGCAGTTATAGCAATATACCGCACTCGGTTTATATGGCCGAGGCCGTAAAATACAGCCATAATAGTACAGACGGGCTGGTAGTGTCAGAGGGCCTTGCAAGGTGACTATGCAAGAGCGCCCCTTTCCCATGCGTCGGGCCTGGGTGATACGGTGCGTAAGACAGTACAGCTCACGCTGGAGGGCAGTTTGATCCTCAGTTTTATCCCTGCACCTTTACTCTTGTTACTTGTTGTTTCCATCCTTCATAGATTTTAGCCTGGTTTTAGCCTTTGTCATTTTCGTGTCGCTTTTACCTTTGTTTATTGTTGTTTCCATAATTCACTCTCAGTTTCATGGTTTTAGCCTCGTTGTTAATCTTGTTTTGTATCATTCATATGGTTTCGTTTTTTATGCTTTTCTGCCTACTTTTAGTGCTTGCACCTTCATCTGTTACTATTCGTTTCACGTCTCATTCCTTTGCTTAGTAAGTTTATCGCTCGTAATACATGGTTAGGCCGTCTTCGTTTTCGTTCTCTTTGAAGTTTTGGTTTCACCGTCCGGTTTTTATCTTCCTCTCCCCTTTTATCTAGGTATCAAGGGTGTCTAGGCACGCATATACATTTGGGGTTTTTAGACTGGTTCTCCAGATCGGCTCTACTAAACTGTGTCACGTGGTGGGCTGGTGCATTTAAAAGGAATGCTCGAAAGCGTTTTTCGAATAAAATTTTGAAGTCTGCGCTCTGTGTGTGTACGTGTTTTCTTGCCTTTGTCCCTGTTTCTTTCGCGCAGTTTAACCATGAACATACATATCGCTGCCCGAAAATAAAGTTTGGAGATAGGATGCTACCCACCGCGGTGGCTCAGTGGTTAGAGCGCTCGGCTACTGATCCGGAGTTCCCGAGTTCGAACCCGACCGCGGCAGCTGCGTTTCGATGGAGGCGAAACGCTAAGGCTCCCGTGTGCTTTGCGATGTCAGATCCCCAAGCGGTCGAAATTATTCCGGAGCCATCCACAACGACACCTCTTTCTTCTTTCACTCCCTCCTTTATCCCTTCCCTTACGGCGCGGTTCAGGTGTCCGCCGATATGTGAAACAGGTACTGCGCCATTTCCTATCGCCCAAAACCAATTATTTTATTATTTATTTATTTGTTTATAGGGGTGGCTTCCTGGCCTTACGGGGCTGACTTCTGGGGGCTCTCACATGTGGTGAGAGGTTTTTTGTCACCGTGGGTATCTGTTGCTAAGCGGTCGTCGTCGCTTCAGATGACGCGGTTGTTGCCACGCGCGTCCTTTCTTTCAATCTTTCCTCTCACACCTCTTTTAACTCCTATATTCTCTGCCTATATTCTCTGCACGTGGCAGTCATTGTGGCTCAGCTTGAGCCAGTGGGCATGCCCGTGCACTTCCTGCAGTCGCAACAACAACATGAAGTTTGGGTGGAAGATGGGTGACTTTCTGGCCCTACGGGGCTGGGATCTAGGAGCTGTCACCAATGTGGCGAGGGCTCCTTGTCACCGGGTGTATGTTGCTAAACCGCCGTCGTCGTTTCGGGTTACGTGTTTGTTGCGACGCGCGTCTTGTCTTTCAATCTTTCCTCTCACATCTCTTTTAACTCTCCTATACTCTCTGCACGTGACAGTGATTGTTGCTCAGCTTGAGCCAGTGGGCATGCCCGTGCACGTTCGTTTTCATTCTTCCTTCAGTCGCACCAACAATAAAGTGAGTTTGGCGTGGCATGAGCTGACTGATTCCCGCGGTCGCGCGCCGGACAGCATGGCAACCTGACTGATTATTCTGGCATATCCCCCAAGGCACAACCATTAGCTTGGCACCAGTTTACCCTCTTCTTTTGGCTCTCCTCACTGAACTCTGGCCTATCCCCCGTCGTGAGTATGTGCCATGTCACTAAGGCAACAACAACCTGGCTACGATGTAGTTGAGTACCACGCAAAGATGGCTGCAGCCGCGCTTTCGCCGCCGCCTTTCCTCGCCACCCCTGGGACTACAGCCATACCATGGCCCCGCGCTGGCTACACCTATTCGAGAATTTCCTTCTCACGTCCGGAGCTGCCGAGCTGCCTGCAACCCGCCGTCGAGCCCTTTTGCTGCATTGCTTCGGACATGAAGGACAACGTATTTTCAGTGGTCTTCCACCGCCAGCGGTGCCCCAGTTGCCGCCGTCCAAGCAAGCGCCCTCGGAAGCGACTGCAAACCGTCGAAGACGCCGTTGCGACGCGTCTCCCGGACGAATACGACGTGGCCCGCGACACTCTGGCACGACATTCCGCCGAGACACGCAACGTTCGACCGGAACGCCACAACTTCCGCGAACGCCGTCAGTTACATTGTGAGTCGATCCCCGACTTTGTACTCGCGCTTCGAGAACTGTCAGCGTCTGGCAGTTTCGGAAATCAAGCCAACGTAAACATGTGCGAGCGGTTAATCACTGGCGTCGCATCTCCACAGTTACGAGAGCGCCTGCTCTCAGAAGGCGACGCGCTCACGTTCTACCGTGTCGTTGAAATTGCGCTACTTCGTGAGCGAGCTCAACTCGAGTCTGAAGATTTTGCTAGCCGCGTTCAAGGCATCGTACAGCAGCAGTCACGCCGACGTAACGCAGTCGGACGGAACGTGCAAGATAACCGGCGTTTCAGCTCCCCTAGCCAGAACAGGCCCAGCTTATCACGCGTTCGTTCTGCTGACCCGCATACTTCAGACACAGATGCCGCCGTTGTTCCGTTCAGCGGAAGTAGCAGAAGGCCGAAGAAGTGCGGTAATTGCGGCACTACTGTTAGCGAACCGTCCGTATGTCCCGCTCGCGGTAAAACCCGCTTCGCATGCGGCCGCCATGGCCACCTCAAGTCTGCCGTAACCCCTGCAGCGCACAAGGACGACGCCCAGCTGAAGTCCGCGAAGTTGTAGTACCTGAACAAGATGCACCAGGAGTCATGAGCATTCTCACTGTTCACGGAGAAAAGCGCATGGGTGTTTACGTTGACGTGACAGTCGCGCCAATCCCCTTTCACAACCGCGCGCTGTGAATTTTTCAGTCGACACTGGATCAGCTGTGGCAGTTCTGGAGGAGAAAGAATTATGAAGCGTATTCGAAGACAAAATACCCTTGACTAGCTCAAAACTGAAGCTGTTGAACTTTCAACGCTGGAAGATTCCTTTACTGGGCCAGTTCAGAGCTAGAGTGTCGTTCAAGAAAAAAACGCTGTGATAACAATGTCGCACCCAAGGAAACTTCATGGTCTGGACGCTGTGCAAGCTTTAAAACTTCATATTGTGGGCACGCAGCTACGTTGCCTGCACATGGCTGGCGAAGAAGTATGAGGACCTATCAGCAATGAGGGTACAGGTCCTCCGAAATTCGGCATGCCAGTTTTTTTATGCCAGCTCTGTTATGTTGTGCTGTTATGGGCAGCTCTGTTATGTTGGTATGCCAGCTCTGTTATAGGCAAAGTTTACCATTTGTTCTCATCAGGCCTTGAATTGGCCACGTCCAGCACAAAGTCAAATTGAAGTCTTTGGTCCCTCCAGTTGCACAGAACTTCAGACGTTTGCCACTTGCTCTGCTGGATGTATGTATGTATGTATGTATGTATGTATGATGTATGTATGTATGGATGGATGGATGGATGGATGGATGGATGGATGGATGGATGGATGGATGGATGGATGGATGGATGGATGGATGGATGGATGGATGGATGGATGGATGGATGGATGGATACGGCTGAACCCTTTAAATCGGGCGGTGGCTGAAGCCACCTAGCCATGACATGAAATTTTACTCTTCTCTTGCTTTAGCCACCAATCTGATAACCTTCGCTTGGTTACTTCTACCCGCTTAAAATCTACTTTCCCTTCACTGTCCTTAAACCCCAATGCCTCGGATAAATCAGCCCCGCTGCTTTCCACTGCAGGGTGAAGCCCTTTACAGAAAAGTATCAAGTGTTCAGCCGTTTCCTCCTCCTCTCCGCACGGAACGCACGACGTGTCTATCTCAAGGTACCTGACTCTATATGTCTTAGTCCGCAAAGCTCCCGTCGTGGCCTCAAACAACAAAGAGCTTCCCCTACAATTATCATGGATATTTTCTTTGACAATTTCCTGCTTAAAGGTCCGGTATGTTTCCAGTGCCGATTTCGTCAGCATCCCTGTTTTCCACAGAGCTCTCTCTGTTTGTTTAACCTTTTTCTTAATTGATAACTGCTGATTTGCCCCGCTACTGCTGTCCAAATATTTGCTTGTCAATTTTCTAGTCCGCTTTCTCCATTTCGTATCAACATTCCTTATATACAGGTATCTGAAAACTTTCCTACCCCACTGCTTTTCCCCATTTTTCTCAATCACTCCTCAAATGCTATCTTACTGCTAGCTTCTCTGCTCTCGAACGACGCCCGTCCCATATCACCTTGTACCCCCTGATTTGGTGTATTGCCATGTGCTCCCAAAGCTAGCCTCCCTACGCCACGTTGTTTAATTTCTAACCTTGCTTGAACATCTGGTCGCATGCACAGGACCGCATTACCGAAAGTCAGGCTAGGAACCATCACCCCTTTCCAGATCCCTCTTACCACTTCATACCTATTGCAATTCCACAGTGCCCTATTTTTCATGACAGCTGCATTCCTACTACCTTTATTCAGGTGTTAGCGATCAGCTTGAGCGCCTTCTTTCTGACGATGTCATTGAAAGGGTTAACGCCTCCAAGTGGATCTCTCCTATCGTTGCAATCCGCAAGAAAGACCGCAGTATTCGCCCCTGCGTTGACTTGAAGGAGCCGAACAAAGTTATTGTTGTCGACAGCTTTCCCCTGCCTCATACGAAAGAGCTACTGCACTCCCTGAATGGAGCACGCTACTTTTCGAAGCTCGATTATGCCTCTGCCTATTATCAGGTCCTGCTTCACCCCAACAGCAGAGACTTCACTGCTTCCATTACGCACGATGGCCTTTTTTCGATTTAAAAGGGTATGCTTCGGACTAGCATCGGCTCCAGCTGCGTTTCAGCAACTCATGACGACGGTCCTGCAAGAATGCTAAGGTGTCCTCTGCTATCTAGACGAGGTCATCGTTTTTGGTAGAACTGAGACGGAACACTTGAGGAACCTGGAGCAAGTTCTCCAGCGTATACCCGAAGCTGGACTAAAACTTAGTGAAAAGGGCATCTTTAATACATCTGAGCTACCGTTCCTTGGGCATCGCGTCAGTGCGGAGGGACTAGCACCCCTACAAGCTAAAGTAGACGCCATCGTCCAGGCTGCCACCCCCACAGACGCAGGCATGCTGCGTTCGTTCTGGGGTCTGATAGAGTACTATGCCAAGTTTATCCCTCGCCTGGCTGAAGAGGTAGAACCTATGCGTAGGCTACTTCGCAAGAACATTCGTTCTTAATGGGATGCCGCTGCCGAAAAGAGCTTTACGAAGGTAGAGAAGCTTCTAGAATCACGCAAAGTACTGCGAATGTTCGACCCGACGCTCCCGGTTATTGTGGCCACAGATGCGTCTGCGTATGACTTGGGGGCAGTACTGAAACAGGCTGACGGCCCACACATTCGGACTGTTGCTTTCGCATCCCGAACGCTCACAGAGACAGAGCGAGAGTACTCGGCAGGAGAGCGCGAGGCCCTGGCCCGTCTGTAGGCGTGTGAGAAATGGCATATTTACCTCTGCCACGACCATTCACTTTAGTAACGGATCAGGCACTAGTATCTTTGCTTTCGGCGCAAATCACAGGACAGCTTCCGCTTCGCATCACAACGCGGACCGCTCGTTTGCTGCGTTACTTCAGTCCCGTACAGACGTGGAGAATACGACTTGTCTCGGTTATCTGTCCCAGGCACAAAAAATGGCCTTCAAATTGAAGAGGAAATCGTGTCCCTCGTAACATCCTTAGTTCACAAAAATGACCTCCAACTTGCTACAGCCGAAGATTAGTTGCAGGAAGTTGCTCATTTTGTCCAGACATCATGACCACCCAAGAAAAGATTGATAGTAGAACTGTCTCCTTACTGTGAGGTCCGTGAGGAACTCTCTGTCACAGGCGGCCTCCTTATGCGCTCGGAACGCATTGTAGCTCCAGCAAAGCTCAAGCTACGTTCGTTCAGCTGGCCCGTGAATCGAACCCGGGAATCGTGAAGACAAAGCAACGTATTCGGGAGAATAAGTACTGGTGGCCAGGCCTGGACAAACAGGTTGAGACTGCTATCCGCAGCTGCATGATTTGCCTAACCGCTTCCGGACAGACCGTGAAGTAAGATAGCAATTGACATTGTTGGCCTATATGAGCATGCATCAGCAGTCTGTCGATTTGTAATAACTGTAGTTGATTACTTTTCCAAATGACCAGAGGTTGCTTTCTGCAGGGATGTGTCCTCCCATACAGTGATGGATTTCCTCCTGTCGATATTTGCACGCGAAAGATGCCCTGATGAATTGGTCTCAGATCATGGACCACAATTTACATCCCGAGAATGTGAGTCATTTCTTCAAGACAGAGGAATCATGCAAGCACAGCTTGTCACCTGCGTATTACCCGCAAGCAAACGGCCAGGTGGAAAGGTTTAACCGCGTGCTCAACTCGTATGTTCAGGTGGCCATACAGCAACCAATGAAAAAAATTAGGCAGTGGCTTAGCTCTGGTTAAGCCTGGATATATAAGCGAAAAGCCAGTCGTATCACTAAGTCGTACCACGTGGTCGTTGTAACGGCGAGTCGGGATTTTCCTCTTCTTACTCTGTTGTTTCCTCTTCCTCAC
This sequence comes from Amblyomma americanum, assembly GCF_052857255.1. NCBI lineage: Eukaryota > Metazoa > Arthropoda > Arachnida > Ixodida > Ixodidae > Amblyomma > Amblyomma americanum. The sequence continues at coordinate 22,489,095 of NC_135498.1, forward strand.
TCGCTTGGCTGCTGCTGGCTGAAGATGCGGCCAAGGCACGCTTTTCGGCTTCTTTCCGACGTCGTTTAGCAAGGCGTATTTCCCGTTGTTCAGGCGTTTCGGCTGCACGTGTAGCTTTGGCTTTATCATTTTTTCGCTGTTGTGCAGCCAACTCCCAAGCGAGTACTTCTGGATCGGACGAATTTAGTTTCTCAGCTTTTCTGCGTAGTCTAGCAGCAGCCGCACTCTCCTTCCCTTCCATGTCGCGTGCGCACGCCTATTCCCTGGCAAGTACATTATACAGCCTCCTTGCACATGCACATGACGCACATGTGCAGTAGCGCGCGGCTGCGCCGAAAGGTCAGGCGACGTAGTCGGCGGCGGCGACGGCAGCGGCCAGGAGCGACCACCTGCGCGGCGCGTGACGTCACTCGTTTTCGCGCATGCGCATAACTCATCAGTTCGGCTTACGCGAAGCTCGGCTCTGACCCGCGTAGTGAAGCTTCTCGCTTCAAAAGAGTCGGCGGCGGCCACCTGCGCCGTGCGTGACGTCACTCGTGCTCCGACATACGCCGGCTCGCGCGAAGCGCGGGGTTTACTAGCGTAGTGAAGCTTTTCGCTTCAAAAGACTGTCACGCAGTACTTGGGCATCTATAGAGTGTGGGGTTGACATGGGGAGATAAGTACGTTCTCCCCACTCAATCGCGGCTGACACGGTTCAAAGCCGCCCGGACCCCACCCCGTGATCGCGTACGCTACCGAGCGCTCGCCGACCACGGCGGGCCTTGCTCTGGGGGAACAAAGGAACGACACATTGGCTGACACAAACAGGCATTTATTGCTACAGAAACAATAACGCCAGCTAGCAACAAGGTACGCTAATGAATCAAGGACGTCCGACTCACCAGCAAGGTTCCGAGCGAATGTTCGCCCGCGCTAGGGCAAGGGATATAAACTCCGCAGGCCGGACGGGACGAGTACGGGAGCCTGTCTCCCCGTCGCTTCTTCGCCCCGTCGGCGAAGAGCGGAGCCCCGACGCGACGCGTCCGATCGCGGCGATTATCCCGGCCCAAGAGAGCCCATCTCCCGCGGGCAGGCTTCAGCAGTCTCCTGAGGCCTTGCCCTTTGTAACGGGCCTTGCCCGCGCAGCGACGCTGGCGCCCTCTCTTGCCAGTTAATGTAACTGACAAGGGAATCCGCTCAGCCTCGAGGGGAGACCGCCGCTGCACGGTGCCTCGCGGGAAAGCAAACTCAGGGGGCTGCAGGGCAGGTCCCCACATCCCCCCAACCTTAAATAGACCCACGCGCCTGAAAGTACATGCTATGGAGGAGTCTCCTGGTCTTCATGTCTTTGAGGCACGTCTTGCAGCGGAGGTCACGCCGACAGCGTCCACGCAGACTTCCGCGGTATTCCGAAGGCGGCGTGAAGGTCTCCGCTGGGACGACTCGTATGGCCCGCGGACTACCGTGTCCGCAGGCCCGCGAATCGAAGGCCGGTGGGAAAACTGCAGGCCAGGATCCTGCAGTAGTCGCCAGGGCAGCAGCAGCCGGAGGTGACTGCTGACTGGTCTCGCCACAGCTGCCCCGGATGGATGCGGCGAACAGGATACAGGCCGCTCCGTCGCAGCAGGTGGCAGCGAGACGATGTGCACCGGTCAGCAAGCCTGGGTGGCTCCACCGGATCTGCAAAATTGTCGAAACGCTCTCGGCGTGCCTTTAACGTAGGTCACGGGAGGGGAAACGGCATCCGCAAGGGCCTCGTGGCACAATGCCTAACTCGCTAGCAAAACGTGTCGGCGGCTGTGCAAACGCAAAGTTCGAGTGAACAAAGCCCTTTCTTGAGTTGAACGAGACTGCTCAGTTCGTGCGAGGTTACAAAAAAAACGGACGGGCAGCAAAGTGCGCCCCCTCTCAACGTCACGGTCCGGTGGTCATGTCTCTTTTAATGTGGTGCAGGCAGCTCCGAAAAGCCTCAGGCCTAACGACCACTCCGACAACGACCGTGACCACAAGAAAGACCCGAAACGGGTTTTGTGCGCGCAGCCGCGAGGAGACATCAGCTTTGTGGGGTGGTCCTACCCCGCTCACTGCACAAAGCAGCTTCTGTGCGGTCGGCGCCCACCGTATCGGACGGTGTCGGAGCGCCCGGTGCCGAGCTGCAATACCAGCGAGCTCGTAGCGGCACCCGTGGCCCCAGGCCACCCGGCTCCCGGAGCCGCGACTCCCAGAGTCGAAAAAGAGATAGTAGAGAAAATATATACAGAAACTCGGACCACCCACGCGGCTTCCGTACTCACTCGCTTCGGGCTCGGCGACTCCGCGGGCGCTAGGCCTCGTGCTCCCTCGATGCGGACCAAGTGATTCTCACGAAGAAACTCCAGGGAAAAAAAAGTGCTGAGCATGTCGAAAAGTTCAAACATGCTGCAGCGCAATACACCTCGCACTCAAGAAAGCATGCCGCAGGTCCTAGCGATCAAAATTCACTCTAGGCCTAGCACTTGTCAAGTCCGGACAAAGAGCGTTCCTCGAACCGAACCGACAGTCGTCCAATGTTCCAAGAGCAGGCCCCACGTTGGGCTGCCAGATGTGGGGTTGACATGGGGAGATAAGTACGTTCTCCCCACTCAATCGCGGCTGACACGGTTCAAAGCCGCCCGGACCCCACCCCGTGATCGCGTACGCTACCGAGAGCTCGCCGACCACGGCGGGCCTTGCTCTGGGGGAACAAAGGAACGACACATTGGCTGACACAAACAGGCATTTATTGCTACAGAAACAATAACGCCAGCTAGCAACAAGGTACGCTAATGAATCAAGGACGTCCGACTCACCAGCAAGGTTCCGAGCGAATGTTCGCCCGCGCTAGGGCAAGGGATATAAACTCCGCAGGCCGGACGGGACGAGTACGGGAGCCTGTCTCCCCGTCGCTTCTTCGCCCCGCCGGCGAAGAGCGGAGACCCGAGCGACGCGTCCGCCCAGGGTGATTATTCCGGCCCAAGAGACCCCATCTCCCGCGGGCAGGCTTCAGCAGTCTCCCCGTCGCAGCGACGCTGGCGCCCTCTCTTGCCAGTTAATGTAACTGACAAGGGAATCCGCTCATGGGGTCACTCTGCGTCCAGCCGGCCGGGAAGGCGAGCTTCCGTGCAAGCTACACGCAGGCGTTATTTAAGCACGCAACACTTCGAGACCGCCGCTGCACGGTGCCTCGCGGGAAAGCAAACTCAGGGGGCTGCAGGGCAGGTCCCCACAAGAGCCACCCCTCATAGTGCCACTGGAGTCTATCCGGCTTCGTTTCTGCATGGCCGGCACAGGAGTACATCCTTGGACGTGACTGGACGTCCCACCCCGACTTTCTTCGCAGACCCCGCTCAGGAAATGTGCTCTCTTCGGAAGAGGGTGAAGGAGTATCAGCGCAAAAATAAGGTGTATGCTGACCGACGAAGAGGGGCCCCGAGTACCGAAGTTACAAGTCGGAAAGTATGTGAGAGTCAAGAAACCGGTTCCCGGCCCGAAGGACTCTTTTGGACCACCGCTGAGAATCCTCAAAAGAGTAGGACGTTGGTCCTTCTTCCTGGAGGACAGGCACACCTGGAACGCCTCGCAGTTGACCGCAGTACCAACGTAATGTGTGGGCTGTGCGGTGGCCCTGAGACCTTAAGGAGTCCAAACTCGCTTGCCTAATAAGGTTTCCATCCATCCAACGCAGGCATCGCCACAGCATGCGGTGCTAGGCGAAGACCACAGCGGCCAAGCTGCGCAGACATCTGGAGAAACTTCACTGCCGTCTGAGCCACGTCAGTCAGCATCACCAGGCCGATTACAGCAGAGTTCACAAAACACGCGACTTGCTTCAGGTGGTGGTGCTGGTGTTGATAGTGATGTACTGGTGTTTATGGTGATGGTGGTGATAGTGTTGGTGGTGTGGTAATAGTGGTGATAGTGCTGGTGTTTATAGTGCTTGTAATGAACCTGCCGTCGGTTGTCAAGAAATCGGAGGCTACCCGCAAGATTCTAAGACTATGTGCAGTGAAATTTACCTGCTTGTACACATCTATGCTTGACATCTGCTTGTAATACTTGTAATACATGAGTACCTGCTTGTAATACTTGTGCATGTAATACTTGTACATTTTGGGGAGGAATAGATGTAGTGTTCAGGGGTAACCTATAGGTGCCCTTAGTTATTGAGCGATATTAAAAACCATCAACAGATGGCGTCACGATTGTATATACTGTATATATCGCTGCACGCTTGAATAAAGCGAGTCGAGCGTGGCATGAGCTGACTGGTTCATTCCCGCTGTCGCGCGCCGGCCAGCACGACATGCAGGTTCTTCACTGTGCGAGGAAGAAAGTGCAGGTGTTGCACAGAATATTTGCTACCTTCGTATGGCGTTCCCAATGGGAACCCATGCGTCGTGACAACCTATTTCTTGCTCTAGAGTCGGGTGGCATAGGCCTTGTTCACTTATTCGTCCATCAGCTTGTTTGGCGTTTTTTTTTTTTTTTCAAATCGGCAAACCACCATTTTTAGTGGCTGTGCTTATTAGTTGAAGTTGAAGTTGAAGTTTATTCCTTTCTTACAAAGGAGGAGCCGGGACTAAAAGCTGTGGCGACAGCTTGACAATGGTCCCGGCTCCTTTACATACCCGGCAGTACAGGAGGAAGAGCGACGGCTATACATACAAAGCAAAAGTAAATAAATCAACACTTCGCAGGCCACCTATGCACATCATGCAAAAATTACAAAATAAAATGCGATGCGATGAAAATGTCATAGATAATCATACAAAGAATGGTGCATAATAATCAGAAAGATTGCATCTGAAATTCTCAAGGAAAAGAATTCTCCCGGCAGTATTCCCGAATTTCGTGTTTTGATTTTCGGGTTATGTCAAAATTTTCTTCGTTTAATCTGTTCAGCAGAATTGGAAGATTATAACATAAGGATTGATTCACATAATAGGCTCTTGGTGTTGGGGTAAACCAAATTTCTCTGTGTCTTGTGTCACGGCAGCTGGCGTTTTCTCTGAGTTGTGCAAGCAAAATGATGAGGTTGTCGGGGTGTTTTAGGTGAGATTTGTAACATGATAGTAGTCTATAAGTATATAACGCAAATATTGGAAGGATTTCATACTTTACAAAAATATTCCTGGTGGGAGAAAAGAGTGGTACATTGGCAATACATCACACTGCGTTTTTCTGAAGCAGATGTATCTTGTTAAGATTTGTTATGCCTGTTGTGCCCCACACTATGTTACAATATTGCAAATGAGAAAGTACTAACTTAGTACTAAGTACGTCTTAGTGCTCATTTCCCGTTCCTATTCGCACCGACTGGACTCACTCGTTATGGGCCTTTATGGGGATTCCTTAAGGAAGTTTCTGGCGCCTTCAACTTCCTCACTGTGCGCTTTTCTCTAGACTGCCTGTATAGCCTCTCCAGAACGCAGATGACTCAGGTACTTACAGAATATTTGTTTCTTGTACCTTTGTATCGGCAACCTTTTCTGGAGTTCCTTGACACCAGTGTTTTAAAATGTGTTAAAGGAATGTGCATTTCTTCTGCTGCAAAAACGTTCTTCTTTAAACTGCACACATCGACACTGCCTGTGATATGCTAAGGAGGTGTTTGTGTCATGTACGGTGAATTGCCGCCTATACAACGCGCCAGAGACCATTGACCATTGTTGTATTCTGTGCAATGATGCTGTGTTCTTCTGGGAAATATTACAGAGAACACTTAAGAGCCCACAGTATCCGTTTTCTGCCTGTGCAGAAAAACTGTGTTGGACAATGTGATCTATTTATGTTGAAGGGACTATTTAGTCTCTGGAAGTGCCGCATGATGGACCGCCACGCCGAATCACCGCTGTCGCCAAAATATTTTTTTCGTGAGCAGTCCGCTTTGGTGCGGGGGAGTGTATGCTGCCCTAGAAGAGCCGCGTAGCTGGCTCCCCTATCTGGAAGCATGTGTGTGCCTCCCAGGCTTTTGATGTTTTGGAAGGTGGGGTTGTGCGGGGGTATGGTGGCCTGGAGTTTTGTGGCGTAAGCATGCTTAGATTTTTCTTTTCGGCACTATTCCCAAGCAATATAAAGAAAAAAATTCAGGGGGGGGGGGGGCACTTTGTTGACCTAAAGTGGGGTGAGGAGAAAGCCTTTAGCGTGGTGTTGCTGCTTGTGTCACTGATGTGTGGTTAAGATGTTGATTAAGTACATAATTGTTTTTGATTCTTAAATGCTGCAGACACTGGAGGGCGTTTGGGAGGCATCCGTCTGATTCGACGCCTTTCAGCAAACTCTTCAGCGTTCTTACGCTGGACATATATATTAGGTTGGGGCAACCTAAAATGACTGAAAAATAATAAGCCCCTGTCTGCACGCCTGTCTGCCTTACGCTAGACAGGTTAGATGGGGCTAAAGAAAAAACAGTTGCCCTGCCTGCACCGTCTTGCGATACAACGGGCTAACAAGGAGAGCTACATAAGCGTTCGCAGGAAGTAGCGTAGTCAAACTACGTTATTTCCACCGTAGACGGAATGCGACACAGTGCAAGTAGATTTTTGAAAGAAGTGGTCTTTGCTTTCCGGTTTATAAATGCTCGGTTCAGCTCGGAATACCTTTCAAATGTCACGCGTAAGAAATAGCTAAAAGATTTGCTTGACTGTGTCTTCCCTGAGCCAATATATCGATCTCTGTATAGTGGAGGCCAAGGAGGAAATGTTTTAAAAGGAGTAAGGAAAATGGCGGTGCCAGCGGGTGTGAAGACGTTTTTCTTCAAGTTGCACACTGGTACGTTGCCGGTTAAAACATGGATGGAGGACAAGGGATTGTTTTTACCATGGGGTGCTGACTGCTTGTTATGTCACAAACCAGAGTCAATAGAACACGTATTTATTGATTGCTGGGATGCGCTGCTCTTTTGGGACGCGCTCCAGCGTACAATAAAGAATTGACGCCGTATGGGATACGATTCCTGGACGTTGAGCCGGATCTTTATAAATACGGTGTAATTTTCCTTCTTGGCCTGCACAGCATTTGGCGAAGCAGGATGGCTGTACGACACTGTGATGAAGATGCGCGGTCTGTCCGAGATTACTTCAAAGAAAACATATTTAATCTGCGTGAAGTGTACAAGGAGATATGTTTTGGAGATTAAGTTATCGAGTTGATGGGAGAGTTGTGTTCCTTGAAACAGTTTTGATTTTTTCACGTGAGAGAAACGCATGTCCGCTTTTGATGCTTGAGAGTGCAGCGCAGAACATGTTTGTGATCTGTTGTAAACTGTCAGAACAGGCAATAAAGACAAAAAAGCAGGAAGTAGCGTAGTCGTTAGCACGCTCGGCTGCGGAACTGGTGGATGATGGTTCGAATCCCGCCGTGGACAAGGATTTTCTTTTTGTTATCGAGTTGAAGTTATTTGATTGACAGCTACAGTGTGACAGATTACGCGGACCGACGGATGGACAACGATGAGCCATTAAAGACCTTCGCCTTAAAAGAGCAGCCGTGGTGGAGTGGAGTCGTCCTAGTCCCGCATGCCAGAGGCCCGGGTTCGATTCCTACCTACACCCCCATTTTCTTGTTCTTTTTTTATTTAATGAGGCCGCTTCAGGGTCATATCTGCGCCCTAACATGACCTTCAAGGTTTGTACGCGAGAAGTGGAGCTTTAAAAAAAAAGGCTCCACGCGAGCTAATCTTAACGTGCAGTCATGCTTTACGGTGGCGTTAAAGCCTCACCGAGAAAACCAAAACGAATATTGGGTGAAGTGCGTTTCCGATGTCAGCGCAAAGGATAATGGGAAAATTGTCCGCCAACTACTGCCAGTTCCAATTTTTCTCCCAGTAATCTGCCTGTTGCAGTGCAGTGGCTGTGCATGCCAGCATTGTTTATTCGGTAATCTATTTCTCGTGCGACATCGATCGCTCACTGTACAGCATCATCGTGAGATCAGCTGGCGCATGCTGCGTATGTGCGTGCCCTGAGAGCAGAAACCAACGGTCCCGAAATGTAAGCATGTTCTGCCGTGGTTAATGGCGAAGGCTGGATGTTCTGCGCATGCGCTGCGGTCGTTTTCACGTTCGTTTGAACTAGATTAGCGCATCGATCATTATATATATTGTAACGAAGACTTGCCACAGTCGCACTGGCACAGCAGAGAAGATTTTACCCTGGCAAGATGGCCGACTCGCCCACAGGCACACTACACTTTGTCCTCGTCGTCTGCTCTCCCATAAGCACGCGGCATTACCCCCTACATCAAAGCCGCGGCCCGACGTCGGCGACGAACAGAAGGTCAAAGTGCTAAACTTATGTGCACCGCGGTGAGCGGAGGGCACAGACTATACAGTTAAGCTGGCAACACAGCGGGTTGCAGCCTGTCGTGATAAGGTTTCCTGCGCACTGCGTGGACGTTCGCAGTCTGATGGCGCCGCCGTGCTAAGGGTCGCGGGTCCCGCGGTACAGCTTCGTAGGTGACTTCACTAAGACGCCAAAGTACCTCGTATGGACCGAAGTAGCGGCGAAGTAGCTTCTCGGAGAGCCCGCGAAGGAGCACGGGTCTCCACACCCACACAGAATCGCCGGGTTCATACCGAATGTCTCTGCTTCGGAGGTTGTAGCGACCAGCGTCGATGTGTTGCTGGTGTTAATTCGGCATCTTGTGAGCTTGCGGGCTTCTTCAGCCCTCTGGATGAATGTATAGACGTCAGCATAAGCGTCATTGTCATGTTCGCCGTGACCATTGGGTAGCATGGCGTCCGGCATATTTGTGACACGACATCCGTAGACCAGCTGGAAAGGGGTAAGATTGGTTGTCCCTTGCTCTGCCGTATTGTAGGGAAAGGTTGCATACTGGAGAACTTCGTCCCACGTGCGATGCTCAACATCGGCATACATAGCGAGCATGTCTGCGAGCGTTCAGTTGAGGCGTTCAGTCAGTCCGTTTGTTTGCGGATGATAAGCCGTGGTCTTCCTGTGACTGGTGTAAGCTCGAAGAGAAACCGCATTAAGCCAGCCGTAAAGGCGGTGCCACGGTCATGATTATGACCGATGGAGCACCGTGACGCAAGACTATGGATGTTACATAAACTGACTGAGCCACTTCGGTCGCAGTAGCGCGGGGCAGCGGATGTGTCTCTTGAGTACCGCGTCAAGTAGTCTGTCGTTGCAACGATCTATTTGTTCCCCGGTGACGACACTGGGAATGGGCCTAGCCCCTACAAAGAGGACTTCAGGGCAGGTCCCCACACACTACGTGAAAATGTGCCGCGAGCATGCCCACTTGTAAAGGTACTGTAGGCAACGGTACAGGTTGGAGAAGACCTGCAGGTTTCACGGGTGGTGGTGGTGGTGGTGGTGGTGGTGGTGGTGGTGGTGGTGGTGGTGGTGGTGGTGGTGGTGGAAAACATTTATTCAAGGCTGTTTACAGGAAAGAGTGGAGACAGGCCTTAAGAGACGGGTGGCGTCTTTCGCCGCTGGCAGTCGCGGCACATTTTCACGTAGTGTGTGGGGACCTGCCCTGAAGTCCCCTTTGTACGCTTTCCCGCGATGCACCCTGCAGCAACAGCATCGTCTCAGGGAAGAAGCGCATTCCCTGGTTAGTTACCGTAACTAACGAGGGAGGGCGCCACAGACAGACGGCTGGCTGCGCGCGCGGGACACACGCCACAGCATCACTCTCTGGCTGGGATCGTCGGCGCGAGGGGACGTGTCGCTCGTGGCTCCGTTCTTCGCCAGCGGGGCGAGGAAGTGGCGGGGAGACTTGCTCCCGCATCTCGTCCCGTCCGGCTTCGGAGTATCCCCTGCCCTAGTGTGGGTGAACATTCGCTCGTAACCTTGCTGGTGAGTAGGACGATCTAGATTCCTTAGCGTGTTTTGTAGCGAAAGCTACATTACCCGCAGTCTCACCGTTTCGCTGTAGCTGCCGGTCGCCAGTTCTGCGCATGCGTGAGGAGCCGAGTGACGTCAGAGCACGCAGCTGGCACGCCGTGCCGCTGCTTTCTAGTGCGCATGCGCGGCCAGGGGAGGACAGGCCGCGGTGTAGTAAATATAAGGGGGAGTGGTGGTGATGTGGCGGTGGAAACAACACTGCCATGAAGGCCAAGGAGAGCGAGGCCGACGCTGCGCGGCGTAGAAGACGGGATAAACTCGAGTCCTCGGATCTCGAGGTTGTAGCCTGGAAGTTAGCCGTCCAGGCAAGAAATAACGAGCAGCGCATGGCCAAGAGAAATGCGGAAACGCCGGAGCAGAGAGAAGAGCGCATCTCCAAGCGCAAACGCCAGGACGCGGAGCGGAAACAGCGGCGTGCCCTGGCCCTACTGGGAGACCGGAGCGAGGCGATGATGGATACGACCGAGGAAGAGGAACTGAAGAGGACGATGTAAAGGTCGTCGTATAACTGACCACGCGATTAGACCAGGGGGAACTGCAGCTCTCGCCACGTATATCCTGGCATAGCTGAGCTAAGCCACTGCCAATTTTTGTTGCTAGCTGGCGTTTTGTTGCTGTAGCAATAAATGCCTGTTTATGTCAGTGTCGTTCCTTTGTTCCTTCAGCGCAAGGCCCGCCGTGGTCGGCGTGCGCTCGATAGCGTACGTGATCACGGGGTGGGGTCCGGCGGCCCCCACCCCGTTGAATTGTGTCATCCGCGATTAAATGGGGGTAACATATTTATCTCCCCTATTAAAACCCCACAAGTGCTGGACTGAAGACTGCAACTTGGGCCAGTAATACTTCGCAGGAATGCGGGCGATTGTTCGGTTGACACCCAAATGACAATGGCCGGTTGACGGCTCGTCGTGGCAGGCGTGCAAGATTTCTGGACGGAGTTCGGATGGAACAGCCAGAATAAAGGTTTCCTTGTTATGTGTGAAGTTCTCCTTGTATGGGACGTGATCTTGGAGGCTGTATGAGCCCAAACCACCGACAAAAGCCCGTGTAACAGCGACGTCAAGGCTTTTGAGATGCTCAATAAGCGGGCGTAGCTCGGTGTCAGCCCGTTGACGCTGGGCCATAGCGGACGACGTGAAGGCAGCAAAATACGGGAAGTCGTCCTCGGTGTCAGGCGGGGCAACGTCAACAGGTGCACGCGACAAACAGTCGGCATCGCTGGGCTTCCGACCGGACTTGTAGACAACTGTGAAGTCGTATTCTTGGAGCCGGAGGCTTCACCTCGCAAGCCGATCCGAGGGGCCTTTGAGGCTGGCAAGCCAGCATAAAGAATGGTGGTCGCTTACAGCTCGAAACAGGCGACCATGCAGATAAGACCGGAACTTGCTGATCGCCCAGACTACCGCAAGGCATCCCTTCTCCGTGGTGGAGTAATTTGCCTCTGTTTTCGATAGGCAACGGCTAGCGTATGCTATAACTTTCTCATTGCCATCTTGCCATTGAACGAGAATAGCGCCGAGGCCAAGATTACTGGCATCGGTATGAATTTCGGTGGCAGCTTGTTCATCAAAACGTGCGGGTATCGAGACAGTCAGGAGCCGCCTGCGTAGCTCGTTGAATGCGGCCTTCGTGTCATGCCAAGGGACATTATCTCTGGTAAGTAGTGGAAGGGGCTCGACAACTGCTGAAAAGTTTCGACGAAATGCTTGTAGTAGGCACAGAGGCCCAAAATCCTCGAACGGACTATTTGTCGGTCGGGCGCGGGAACTGTGCCACAGCAACAACCCTCTCGGTGTCTGGACAAGCTCCATCAGCACTGATCACGAAACCAAGAAAATGGAGCTTTTTGAAACCGAAGTTGCATTTCTGTGGTTTTATCGTGTTACATTTCGGGCACCCGCCCGTCTGTGCTGGCAGCGTGGTCAGCAAGGCTCACCTGCTGGAAACCAGCACTAAGCTTCTCCGATATGGTTCCGAGCCACGCGATACGAATCGCTCCCACGTTCGAGACCCGAGTACCGAGAGCGTCGCGCACTTGACAGCACCGAGTGCTGCTACACTGCACAGACTCTTGGCGAAGCGGAGTGGCCGCCGCATGGATCGAGTGGCAGCTAATCCCCTATGGCCGTGACTGAGCTGAGGGGACCAGCGTGGCCTCATTCCCGGAATACGGCAGCGAGCTGGCGGTAGTCGTCCGCTAATCTTCGCAGGCATGACAAATGACGAAGCGACTTCTTTTGGCTACTAGACCCGACCCTGCGTTCTTGTCCGAGCGTCGACTGACATCTAAAGAACAGGTGCCGGCGGTGCGCGGAATCTTTCGGCTGGCTACGAGATCATCCCCCTCCGCTGTCGACATGGACACAAGGGCATCCTCCTCTCTCTCCCTGGCTCGGCACGTGACGAGGGCGTGTCCCTATGAACGTTGGTGCGTGTTTGTGCATGATAGTACAAGATAGGCCACTCCCACCCTGGCAGAGAAGTCCTCAATCTGGGGAACAAGAACTGTATAAAACTGGACAGCGAGTGCAGTGAAAATCGTACTCCTCTGGTGTGCTCCTCTTCTGTGCTCCCATGTAATGCTCAGTCGTGTTCCCTTTTGGGTGCTCCCACTGTGTGCTCCATTTAGGGATCATGCTCCCTTTTAAGGCTCCTTAAGCCTCGTTTTAAGATGATCTCTTCGGAGAGGAGTTCCTTTTGACCTCTATGTAAACAATGTAAATAAACCCCCAAGTTTTCTTCCTCCCATCATCCAACTCCTTTAACTCGTCGGCAGTCCTGTCCTGGCAGTGGTGGCGGCGGTCGGAGCAAGCGTCGTTCCTGACCCGTGGTCCCGTCGCAGCGACTCCGAACCTTCATCCAACAATCGTCAACTGCGCGGAATGGAGGGCCTGATAGCACCATTCTCAACCGGTAGAGGTGTTCCTCAAAGCTATAGGAGCAAAAATGACGACATCGTGAAGGTACACTAGGCACGCCTGCCATTTCAGTCCAGAAAGAGCGGTGCCCACCACGCGTTGGAAGGTTGCTGGCGCGGAAAACAGGCCGAAGGGCAGCACATTGAATTCATAAAGTCCTTCAGGGGTCACGAACGCTGTCTTCTCTCTGTCCTTTTCTTCCACTTCGATCTGCCAGTATAGTCATTCTTAATGTCCACTGAGGAGAAACATTTAGCATTATTCAGTCGATCCAAAGCGTCATCGATACGTGGAAGCGGGTATACGTCGCGTTTCGTGACGTAATTTAACTTCCGGTAATCGACGCAGAATAGCAGTGTTGTTTTTTTTTCTCACCAGAACCACAGGCGAAGCCTAAGGGCTGGTGGACGGTTGGACTACGTCGTTCGTAAGCATTTCTTGCACCCGGCTCCGTATAGCCTCTCGTTCCATCGGCGACACTCGGTATGGGTGCTGGGATATCGGGCTTATATCCTCGTCGACGATAATGAGGTGTTTGTCTACTGAGGTTCGGCCTACCTATGAGGACGTGGCAAAGTACCAGGCAAAATCCTGAAGGAGCTCTAAGAGGCGCTGCCTCTGACCCACCGACAAGCCGGGATTGATGTTTACGGTAGACAGTACGCTGGCTGCATCTCGTCCTGCTGGCGACGGCGATTCCAGAGCACATGTTTCAGTGGGGTCAACAAAGTAGCATATGCGACGGCCGTCCCTTTCGCAATGGGCTGAAATTGTTCCGAAATTCTTAAGGGAGGGTGTCGCACAGCGATCCCGTAAGCGAACAGTTCCTCTTGCAGCACAGATCCTCTTCTCGAGTAGAAAGCTCACGTTTCTTTCCGCCATAACATCGCGGTGACCGGGTGAGTCGCTTTGCACTGGTACCATCATGCTGCACCGCGGCGGCACCGTCACGTCGTCAGTACATCAACACGCAAGACGGGCATCCCGGAGCCGTCTGAGTCGATTTTCAAAATGGCTTGGGTCGGCGAAAACGTTACGCGCGGCCCTGGCAAACTGATAACGGCGCCGTTTGCTTGTAAGAAGTCCAGGCTGAGTATGACGTCGCGTAACAATGAGGTAGAACCACAAAGTCGCAAACATAGACGAATAAGTGGATTTCAACCCTTGCAGTACACCAGCCAGCAGGGGTAATTAGGTGCCTCCCAGCGGTGCGAATCTGAAGCCCCGACCACGCGGTTAGAATTGAATTGGCTGTTGGGGAACGGAAATGGCGCAGTATCTGTCTCACATATCGGGGGACACCTGAACCGCGCCGTAAGGGAAGGGATAAAGGAGGGATTGAAAGAAGAAAGGGAGAGAGAGGTGCCGAATCGGAGAGATCCGGAATAATTTCGACCCCCTGGGGATCTTTAACGCTCACTGACAACGCACAGCATACGGGCGCCTTAGCGTTTCGCCTCCATCAAAACACAAATATTAGGTTGGGGCAACCTAAAAAGATTGAAAAATAATAAGCCTCTACCTGCACCACTGACGTATAACAGGCTTCCATCGAAACACAGCAGCCCTCCACCAGAAAGTGAGAGGAAGACTTGCCACAGTCGCACTGGTACAGCAGAGAAGACTGCACTCTGACAATAATGCAGTGCGGATACAAACGCACTTATGGACAAGGAGTGGAGCATTTGGATGATTTTACGTTTTAGACTAGAATTTCTACAAAGAAGGAAAAGGAAAAGCAGAGAATTCTCATTCTAGGAGAGGAATTTACCTGGTGTAATTATATAGTCGTGAATATAATTCCACACCGCTTTCAGGGCATATCCCTTGGCGCTTGCCCCGAATGAGAGGAGAATCGGAATAGTGAAGTACCGGAGTTCCCGGGTTCGAACCCGACCGCGGCGGCTGCGTTTTTATGGAGGAAAAACGCTAATGCGCCCGTGTGCTGTGCGATGTCAGTGCACGTTAAATATCCCCAGGTGGTCGAAATTATTCCGGAGCCCTCCACTACGGCACCTAATTCTTCCTTTCTCCATTCACTCCCTCCTTTATCCCTTCCCTTACGGCGCGGTTCAGGTGTCCAACGATATATGAGACAGATACTGCGCCATTTCCTTTCTCCAAAAAAACAATTATTATTATTATTATAGTGAAGTAGACAGTATTTGGGACGAACGGGACAATAGGTTCACCAAGGGCGGACTTTGCTAATTAAAAATCAGCCCTATCATTAGAAGCAAGTTGGGTTTCTACCTCACGAGGCGGTTCTAGTGTTCCTTGACGGAGGAACTTATCTCTGATCCGTCAAGGCAACTGTTTGGTCCCAGGACCCTTTTCCCAAGCATCTCACCCTAGAATAGACGAGCACCAGGCCGGGGGAAATCTTGTACCCATTAAAAAGCCGGTGGGTACCCGGTGGCACTGGGGATCGAACCCAGCACGTCCCGAACGCGAGGCGGATGCTCTACCACAAGGCCACGCTTCTAAATTTTTGTTTATTGCATGAAAATAGTGCCGAAAAGAAAAGTCTAAGCATGCTTACGCCACAAAATACCAGGCCACCTTACCCCTGCAAGACCCCTCCTTCTAAAACATCAAAAGTCTGGGAGGCACACACATGCATCCAGATAGGGGAGCCAGCTAGGCGGCTCTTGCAGGGCAGCAAATACTCCCCGCACCAAAGCGCATTGTTCACGAAACAAATATTTCGACGACCATGGTGATTCGGCGTGGTGGTCCATCATGCGGCTCTTTCAGAGACTAAATAGTCCCAGCAACATAAATAGATCATATGGCACAACACAGTTTTTCTCCACAGGCAAAAAACGAATACTGTAGGGTGTGGTGTCAATGTCCTCCTTAATTGTTAGTTGTAAAATGTCCCAGAAGAATATAGCATCAATGCACAGAATAACAATGGTCAGTTGTCTCTGGTGTATTGCGCAGGTGGTAATTCACCGTCCATGGCGCAAGCATCTCCTTCCATGCCTTCACAGGCAGTATCGATGTGTGCAGTTTAAAGAAGAACGTTTTTGCAGCAGAAGAAATGCACATTCCCTTAACACATTTTAAAACACTGGTGTCAGGGAACTCCAGAAAAGGTTGCCGATACAAAGGTACAAGAAACAAATATTCTGTAAGTACCTGAGTCATCTGCGTTCTGGAGAGGCTATACAGGCAGTCTAGAGAAAAGCGCACAGTGAGGAAGTTGAAGGCGCCAGAAACTTCCTTAAGGAATCCCCATAAAGGCCCCTCACGAGTGTGTCCCGTCGGTGCGAATAGGAAAAGGAAATGAGCACTGAGACGTCTACGAAGCACAGCTACTAAAAAGCGGTGGTTTGGCGATTTGAAAAAAAAAAAAAAACGCGAAACAAGCTGATGCACGAATAAGTGAACGAGGCCTATTCCATCAGACTCTAGAGAAAGAAATAGGTTATCGCGAAGCATGGGTTCCCATTGGGAACGCCATACGAAGGTAGCAAATATTTTGTGCAACACCTGCACTTTCTTCCTCACACAGTGGAGAACCTGCATGTCGTGCTGGCCGGCGCGCGACAGCGGGAATGAACCAGCTAGCTCATGCCATGCGAGACTTGTTTTATTCAAGCGTACAGCGATATATATACAGTATATACAATCGCGGTGCCATCAGTTGATGGTTTTTAATATCAATAACTAGGGGCACCTAGTGTTACCCCTGAACACTACATCTATTTTTTTATCTAGTTTTTATGGAGGCAAAACGCTTAGGCGCCCGTGTGCTGTACAATGTCAGTGCACTTTTAAGATCCCCAGGTGGTCGAAAATATTCCGGAGCACTCCCCTACGGTACCTCTTTTTCCTTTCTTTTTTCACTCCCTCCTTTATCCTTTAATTACCTTACGGCGCGGCTCAGGTGTCCAACGATATACGAGACAGATACTGCGCCATTTCCTTTCCTCAAAAACCAATTATTATTATTATTATTATTTCGTTCCCTGACGTCATACTCACATAGTTCCATCTCTATCCACCATAATGGACCGTGACGTCATCATTGGCACGTGGCAGGTGTTTGTTTCTACAATGCTATTGTAGATGGTGCTTCAAGTCTCAATGCAAGATGCGCTGTTTTCTAGTTGCAGCCACAGATGGCGCTTTGATCTAAGGGTTGTAGGAGACCTCACGAAATCTCGAAACGTGATGAGTAGTTGCTGCCACAGATGGCGCTGTGATCAAGGGTAGTGGCAGGCCCCACGAAATCTCGAAACGTGATGAGTAAGAACTAACGCTCTTAAAAATGTTGCAAACTTGAGCCCGAGCAAACACTGACAGTTTCCTACCTATCCAAGCCTGGGTTTGTCGCCTCATTGAGACTATCTGTGAATCCCAGTAGGCGCTACTGTTGGAAATTTGGTGAAGAGGAACCCTTAGGTAACGAAGGGTCCCGCAGTTCCAGCTTATTCCACCATATTGACTTGGCGTTGTACCCCAATGCCCGAACCAAAAACCCTTGGATTTATCTAGATTAAGAGCCGCACCTGATACCTCGCAAAACTGTTCAGTCAAATGCAATGCCTCAAGCACACTCTTTTTGACAGAACAAAAGAGGGCGACATTATCTGCATAGGTTCAAATCTTAATTTCACACTGCGCCAGGGCGAAACCACGGATAGATGTGCAGTTAATAATACTGAGCCAAAGGGGTTCAAGATATAGGGCAAACAACAAAGGCGATAATGGGCAGCCTTGGCGAACAGATAATTTCAATGGAATAGGTTTGGTTAGCCCTTGGTTAACAATTAGCCTTGTATAGGACTCCTTATAGCACAGTAGTAGTATATGCAATTCAATACGATAGCAAGGCGGGCGAGTTGGTGATGCATATTTGAAAAATTACAGCGCGGAAAACGGGGACTTCAAGGGTAGAAAACACAAGACAAGCGCCGACTCTCAACTAAAGTTTATTCACAGCAACAGACAAATATAAGCGAACAAGCAGCAACCAAACATTAAAATCACAAGGCACGTGCACTATGTTGGGTCAAGATAGGCAACCTCACTGTCACGCAGGAGCAGGAATGGTTTGCTGACACACAATTTTGATTTCTTTCTCATCTTGTATGCTTCTACGATTTCTCTGGTCAATTTATCGGGGTGTTTGTACAATATGTCACTGCAATACAAGGCAGGAAAACATGATTTACACTCTCGGCAATGATCAACTTTGGTTGTTGCCTGTTCACTTATATTTGTCTGTTGCTGTGATTAAACTTTAGTTGAGAGTCAGCGCTTGTCCTGTGTTTTCTACCCTTGAAGTCCCCGTTTTCCGCGCTGTAATTTTTCAAAAAAGTAGCATATGCCCCTAAGCAAAACATCTCCAATATTTGCATGCTCTAAGACCGCAAACAAGAAATCGTGACGAACTTTATCAAAGGCCTTGGCAAGGTCAATCTGAATTAGAGCTTCTTGTCCGATCTCATCTGATACTGCATGTCTCCACTACAGGACGTGCAATATAAATATGGGTTTAGATTCTGCGTCCTCTGATACCGCAGATCTGATGCGTGCCTACTAAGTGAGCGACTACTAGCTGCAGACGATTGCAACGAACCTATGCAGAAAGTTTGTAACCTACATTACAGAGGGAAATTGGACGATATCCTTCAACTGTTTTCAACCGATTTGAATCTGTGCTTTTTGGAATTAATATAGTATGCCCAGAATAGAAGGGTGGTGGGGGGGACCAACACCGTAAGAAGCCTGTATAACCTCCATCAAGACAGGCGCTAGGAAAGTGGAATATGTTTTATAGAACTCGCTAATAATGTCATCTGGCCCAGGAGATTTCTGAGCCGTCCGGTTAGAAATGGCAGATTTAATTTCGTCCAAAGTGATAGGCCCGTCCACTACAGCACGCTGATCATCGTCAAGTCGGGGCAAGGCTTCGAATAAGTGACTGTAATCTGATGTCACATTTGTGCCCGCACAACCACCAAACAGCTTCCGATAATAGTCAAAGAAAGCCTCAGTAATACCAGGACCATCGCTGTACGTGCAACCACCATACTGAATTTCCAGTATTTCTTTAGCTAGAGCAGTCTGCCTTTCATCACTCAGGGCCTGACGAGATGGTTGCTCATCCAGAAACCTGCGGGTCCTAGATCTTATCAAGGCCCCTTTGTATCTTTCGGTTTCAAGCTGTTGAAGCTCTGCTTTTACGGCAGTGATATCTTTTACATAGCCACCTGGGCTAATCCTAACTCATGTAGCTCAACCAAAGTACGGCCGAGCTCTCGAAGGTGGTGTCTCTTCAAAAACGCTATTCTTGTTGAGGCTTCAATAGCAATGTTTTTTTTTTGTTTCTTGTTTAAAGAAGTCCCATTTTTGCAAAACTGAGAGATCACCGCGTGACGACGTGTCCTTCAAGCAAGTAGATGCAGCACGTTTGGATATTTCATCTGAGAGCAGGCAGCTATTCAGCTTCCACAGCTCCCATCGAGGATGGAGTTTGCATAGACTGTACCTCCCTATCTGAAGAGACACCATGCAGTGAACACTGAAGAATATGGACCGCACCCAGTAACCAAAAACGCTGGATAAAATGTATGCTGCAACGTAAATCCTGTCGAGCAGAGCACTAGAGCAGCACTGAAAATGAGTGAAATTAATGTTACGTCCCTTATCTTGCCCGACATCCACCAGGTTGTATTCGCATGCCAAGTCAGTAAGTAAAGCAGCACTAGGGTCATATCGCTTACTTAAAGGTGCGCTAAAGAGGAATCTGAACTCGTCTTTTTACCGCGGGAAATCAATCTAAACATTCCTGGCATTCATAGAAACTTCGAATTATTATCCTGTGCGGCCAACTGCCATAATTAAATCGGATTAAACGTCCCGGCTCCCGCCTTTTTTTTAACTGAACGCGGTAGGTAGGCGGAGTCAACCGACGTGTGCAGTGCCTTTCAGCCAGTCCAGTGGCGGCTTCGCATTCGCTTTTATTTTGTTTTTTTAGGTTTTAGTGAATAAACAGTTTCAGTCACAGACAATGTAGCCGCAGATTAGGCCCACGGAAATAAAAAATACACGTGGACTGATTTACGTAACACTCCGCCGATGGCAGAGCGGCAAGCCGCCACGGGACTGGATGACGCGTTGGTTGACTCCTCCTACCTACCGCGTTGAGTTCAAAAAAAAAAAGGGGGGGGGGGGGGGGGGGCGGGAGCCGAGCGGTTTAATCCGATTTAGTTAGGGCAATCGGCCGCACATGGCAATAATTCGAAGTTTCTAAGCATGCCCGGAACGTGTAGATAGAGTTCCCGCGGTAAAAAGACGAGTTCAGATTCCTCTTTACCTTTAACACTGCTCGGTCTTCATCCCTACAAACACAATTGAAATCACCCAAGAGCATAATTTTACGATCCATGATCAGAAAAATAGTCTTCTATCACGCTGCTTTACAGGTGCATAAACACAAACAATTCGCCACTGTATACAATTCGCCACTCGCAATTTGGGGTGTATACACCCCAAATTGCCAGCTCACAGCAGATAAGTCGCCCGTCATCATCTGTGCTATACTACACGGCAGTAATCCCCAGTGTGTTGGCCAGGAATAGCATGCACCCATCTGATAAACCTCTCGAGTGACTAACGATAACCCTGAATTCTGACAAAAAAGGCTCGACATCCGCTTCAGTCTCCTCATCAGAGGACAGCTTGGTTTCCTGGATGACTGCCACACTCACACCCCATTTGTTTAAAAGATGCCGTAACTGATTTTGCCTTCGACGATTACGCAAACCCCTAATATTAAGGGTAGCGACCTGAAATGCTGTGACGGCCGCCATTTTTGTTGCTTGTCTTATTGACGGCCATCCCCTGTACTGAGGTGGCCGGCCTGCAAATCGGCGGCCTGTAGGGCAGACATCGCCCTTCGTTTTAAGGTGACCCTTCCTAATGCCACCACACCAGGTCCCTTCGTTTTAAGATGACCCTTCCTAATGCCACCACACCAGGTGCCTTCTGCTCATCGCCATCGACACACACCTTATCATCTGCAGCACGCTTCAAAGGTGCGCTGTTGTCCATCGCCTCTTCTGAGACGGCCAAGGCTTCAGCCCATGAAGCCGAGTAGAACACGTCGCTCGCAACCACGCTGACAGCCAACGGGACACCGAACACACTAGAAGCTGATACTTCAGGCGACACACTGCTGCGCTCCGGCGACGAAGGGGCATCGCCGGCGCAGAAGGCATGTCGCGCATTCACTGGCTGAAGCGCCTCCACTGACTCTGCAGCAGGGGTGTTCTGCTTTCGTGATCGTTGGGTGGCAGGTGGCTCCTGAGAAGCAAGCACAGGACTCAAAGTAGCAGACCCGGGTCCGGTGGCTTTGGGTCTGGAGACGGGGAATCCTGTTTGTCCGTACTTGCAGACGGACCCTTGCCGTTATTCGGTGCAGAAGCCTTTGGTCCATCCTCTGTTTGGAGCTCATGACTCAGTTCACCCGACGCTTCCGCAAGACGCATCCATAATGTGCTCTGACACCACTTCATCCTCATGTGCCCAGTTGCCTTGGCGTAACCTGTCAGCATAACTCATAACACAATTGTCTACTGTGTGCCCGAATCGTCGGCATTGGGTGCATCGAGGCGTACGACACTGACGCCGTAGATGGCCCACACGGTTACAACGAAGACAGCGGAGGCCTGCACAACTAAAGCTTGTACCCCGAAAACGTTGAGCGTGTGAGGTACTGTACTTGCTGACACTCCGTCCTTGAGTGTGAGCGAGATTTCACGGTTCGTTGTTTCCATGTGCTCCATTCCGGGGCACCTCCACTTCTCACGCTCGATAGTTTGTACAGTTCCAAAAGGCTCCAAAGCTTCCACATTCCTCCGGTGCTCCATATAGCGCGGGAGCCAAAGAAGCTTAAGCTTCACATTTTTGGTGTCCGGGTCAAACACGATACAGTTTAGAACTTTGACGTGAAACTCTGTTTTGTTAATAAGCTTGTGTTTTGAGGAACTGCTTTCGCAGGTAACCATCCAAACGTGGCTCATTTGGTACTGGCCAATACACAGAATCTCACGGAGGTCCACAATCAGCGCGAGCGCGTCTCGGAGGTCTGGATCACGGTATGGGCGACCCTTGAGGTCAGCATGCAGAGAGACGGTGTTGAGGACAGTATTACCGGAAGGTAGTCGAGGGCGGACAACTTTGTACGTGTTCGTGGCAAATTCAGGTGTCGGGAGACCTCGGCCAACGGCCGATGCGCTGCTTCCAGCTAGAAGCATTTCGACACACAGCCGTTCAGAACGGCTTCCTCTTCCTCTTCCACCTCTTCTACTAAAGTCACGCATTGCATTAGAAGGCCACGCTTCTAATGCAATACCCCTGTAATATGTAGTGGAAGAAAAATTGAAGGGAATGGCTCGTAGGAGTATCCCTCGATTTTTCCGGCGCTGGCAAGACGGAAAGCCTGTCTGAGAGTATAATAACCTGAGATACTGCGGGGGGGGGGGGGGGGGGGATCTTTATTCAGGCCAACTCACTCTAAGATGGCTGACTCGCCCACAGGCACACTTTGTCCTCGTCGTCCGCTCTCCCACGAGCACGCGGAAATAAGTTTTTTTTTTTTTTGCCGCACTGCGTTGCTGAAGCCTGCGCAGGTAAGCAGACGACAGATGTATTTTCCTTCGGTGTCTTCGGACACCTACCACATGGTGTGGGCCTGCCCCTCCAATCAGGCTATTCCCCCCATCGCCAACCCAATCCGGGAGGCGACCCTGTTCGGCTGCCACGACTTACGGGCCCCACAAGACTTAGTCGGGCTCACCCGGGCGGCGGCCACCGGCACTGGGGTCCCAGACTGGGCACCTCCATCTAGTAAGTGGTTCTGGTCGTTGGTGAAAAATTGTGTGCAGGGCGTGCAACTGTTTCTTGGAGAACACCGCTGCACTGCACAGGATTGGGGGAGGAGAGTTAGAGATAGAATAGAGGACGGGCCCGGAGGCGGAAAGGGCGGCAAGAGCACGGCAGAATGCGGCACGAAAAGCGCGATACACAGGCACGAGAACAGCGGGCGGGCACACATTGCGAAGCGCGCGCTGGTGTGAGTCAGAAGACGCCCATGCACTCATTGATCACAGTATGTTTCTGAGTTCAGGAGGAGGGGAAGTGGAGACGCCAAAGAGTCTCTGGAAAGGATTTTGCGGGCACACGCAATGTAGCGCGCGTTGGTGAAAATTCAGCACACTGGGGCACAATGCACAGAAGGTTTGTGTTCACAGCACGCAGCACAAAGCACTGGGGTGACACTAGATGCGCCTGCGAAGGCCTGCCTCATCGACGAAGGAGACGAGAGCGGACAGGGCAACTTTCCTTTTGTGTGGCGATGCCTCGGGGAAGACTAGGTCGCCGGCAGTGGCAGGCGGCAGGCCGAGCTTGCTGTATTCGGCGCGCATTATGGAGCGCACGTTAGCATGAGCGGGGCATTCACAGAGCAGGTGCTCAACTGTTTCTGCGTCTCCGCAGTCAATACAGTTTGCGTCGGCCTCTCCCATGAGGCGGTGGCGTCGGTCTGCTGTGAAGACACAACCAATCCTGATGCGCAGGAGTAGAGAGTATGCCGAGCGTCCGAAGGCAAGGTACGGGACAGGCCTTGGGAGCTTGTCGGATGCGACGCGAGGGTCTGGGAGGCAAAGTGCAACCTTGTGGCGCAGTATGTGCCTCCTGTCTCCTGTATATTCAATAAATACCACCACCACCACCCATAACTTCCAAAATCAATCAATCGCAACGCTGTTCTTGAACAGAACTTCCATATTACTATCTGAATTATGGAATAGATAGGTTTTTTGTTGTTGTATTTAGATGTTCATTAATTCCATCAACGTGAATTCATAAATGCTAGTCGCATTGTGTTCTTGATTTTTAAGAACGCTAAATATGATAGCTCACGCACTATAGAATCCTGGGAGGCTTTGCTCCGCAGCCCAGACCCCAACGTCCAGCAAGACATCATCGGTCAAGCCCTTGCTGCTGCTGTATCCCAAGGGATCCCGGCCGACGGCTAGGGCCGACAGGGGAGATGGACTTCTCTCCTGGCGTTCATTGACTGGTGTTACAATAAAGTTGTTTCTCTCTCTCTCTCTCTCTTAAGAACTAACGTTCTTAACTACTACGCCCTAGATTTCAAGATGTCGGCCGGAAATCTCAGGTCAGCAAAATGCGAGCCCCCCTTCTCGTGACCGCGCGTGTGTGCAGTGGTCGGGATGCGACGGCGGCCGGTTTAACACCCTATGCTTTAACCCGCTATATATGTACCGTCTGAGCGGGTTCTGAGACTGGTGGTACTTGGGGTCACCATTAGTGACAAAATTGTGGCCCACCCCTTTGGCGTAGAGGGTTCAAGTGGTGGCAAACGAATCGGCGCGATTCTGCGCACAAAGTTGTTAGTTGAGTTGAAACCTCGTATGTGTGTGAGGGATTCGTACAGACGACCTTTGGTTCTCGAAACCGCAATGGGGGCGACCTTGGGAGGGCCGAGGCGGTCGAAACAGTGGCCGCAGAGGGATGCGGGTGGTACTAAACGAATCGTCGTTTCGTGATGTACATGTTGGTACCCGAATTTGTCGAAAGCATAGGTGAAAACAACTTAGCTAACGCTCTTCATTTGATTTCGCATTCGCGAATCATTCGATTTTTTTTATATTGGTGTTCTCTGTGCTTTTTTTTTGTTTCCTCTTCTGTCTCATTGTCCTATTTCAATCTGATTTCATGGCTAAAAATGGTTCGCATGCTTTTTTTTACGCATTGAAGTTCTTTCGTGTGTGTAGTTCCAGCTTATGTTTTATGCCATTGTAATATGTTGCCAAGTAAAGAGTTTCGCACTCTGAACACAAATACGCCTATATGAGAGTAATAAGGGAGTAAGCTGTCCCCTAGTGCACACCCTTTTATAAAAGGGAGTTCGCTTCATAAAAAGTGAGTGCGCTACAGGACAGCTCACTTTTTTTTTTTTAGTCCTTTCTGTTTAGAGTGCGGGACTAGTCAAGCTACTTTGTAACTAGGTTTTTGCCCAGGGCTCTTTTTCTCTCCGAGAAATAACGTTTTGAATTTGAACTCGAACCAAGCATTCCTCGGCACTATATTGGCAATTACTCCAAAAAGTTTGGGGAATCCCCTTAAACTCACGGGGCTACAAATCAATAAACTCAAAAAGTTTGGTTCTATTATCCCATGAAACGGAAAGCTTTTGGTGCGGTAGCACTATTCCGACGTAAACCACAAGCAAGATCTTGCGATATTTGTGGGTTTGTGTCACGTAGAATAAACAAAAAAAAAGTGCATGAACAAAACATCCGCGTCTGGGATTCGAACCCGCGGCGGCGCGAACAGATTTGTTCCCCTGGCCACTACGCGAAAGCACTGCTCTATCACCGTAGCCGAACTTGCCTCCTTTTAAACTGCAACACAATCTCGTGCTGTGCATTGCACACCCTCTTCTCCACCAACTAATATTACTATCAAGCTAAACTATTTGTGCTTCGAACTATGAGGCGGTAGCGATTGAGAGGTGTGCACTGCACGAGTTGGCGTCGACAATTCGCTGTGGCAGAGCAATACGCGTTGGCGTCGACAACAATGCTGCAGAAACGCGACATTGGAGCATATAGGCCTCCAGATTACATTGGGTAAATTGGCAATGACGATGAAAAAGTTGACGCCGCGCGTAACTAACTCCCTGGGTCAGTGGACACCTCAGTCGCGCTTTCAGGTACGTGGCGGAGGTGTCCACCTGCAAAAAAAACAAACTGCGATTTCGCCAAATTTTTCATGCTTAGCAATGCTAAACCGACAAAATGTTTTTCATTGGCATTTTCGACCTGATGTCTACCTCTAAACAGGCACAAGGAAAAGGTTTACCGTTAATTTAAACCTAACGAACATTACCTTACTCCTCTATTTTTTTAGACCGTAAAAGATGTTCGCTTACTCCGGCGGAGAACCTCAAGGGCACCGCTGGATCCAGCGAGGTAACAGTGCAAACAAAGCTTTATGTTTCTATCACATCCTTTATTTTGCGGAAATGGGAGACAGGATAAGGGGAAATTTGGGAATCTCAAATGTAAGGCACACACAGCACTATTAAAAATCGTGATCACATCCCTCTATGTACACGAGGCACACACGCTGAACAATCTTGATATTAAATAACATTTGTGCAGGACGAGACGGGAGAAAACAAAACGACTCGGAGAAAAGCGTAGGAGGAGGGAAAAAAAAAAGTACAGGAATACAAGGAAAGAAGGGCCTTTGGAAAGCAGCTTAAATAAGTTTGCTCCTCTGGTTCGAAGCATGCTTCTCGGTACGCGCGAACTCAACGCAGTAAACAGAACGATGCAAAAAGGTAAACAGGTGATGATTGAACACTTGGTCAAAGCGTCGGTCGCGGGAATTCACTACAGCGCATGTTACAGTGCACGATGAGCCGGGCTTCCCCGAGCTCCAGGACTACAGGAAGATAGTCACGAGCCTGGCGATGTAAAAGTAAAAGATGAACAACAGAAGAAAAAAAAAGAATTAGTAGCATCGGTGGTATTCAGAGGTATGAATGAGTGCATAGTGGTAAAGCAGGGCGCTTAGGCAGCTTACTGGAAGCGAACGGAAACGCATTTTTCAATGTTTACGCCAAACAAGACCAGGGTTTTCGTTGACACGAAGAAACCAGAATTTTACAGCCACAGAACGGTTAGGCGGCGTGCATAACGCTTACAACCTCATCAATCTTTGCATAGCTCAGACAATCCATACATGAAAAAAAAAAAAGAAACGAGTACCGCTGACTAGCGGGGAAAGCAAGCAAAACGCAAGTTTGTGGCACAAAAGTCTGGGCACAGAAGCTGTCTGGTTAAGTATATCGCTAAGCAAAAACAACAAATGAAAATGGGCTGCCCATTTATCGAAACGGCAGAGTGCACCGGTTACCGAAACGGAAATGAATTTACGGCTCGCTATACCTCGACACCGAAAAGACTGTGTCCAATCAACGGCGGTTAGGGAAGGGACGAGTAGTATGCATAGCTCCTCTGATCGCACCAGGGCACAGTACGTGCATTTCAGCTGCTGTTATTCATGGTATGTACATTCTTAGAGGAAGAAGAGAAACAGACACTGAATTATTGCCTCTCTTGCGACAGGCTATTAATTTCTCCCTAGAAAAATAATGCAGGGGTTTCTTTTAGTCTGCACCTCTTGAAAAACCCCGAACAAGGAACGGCAAAATAATGTCCTTGCCGTCCGGCTACTCGTCTTAGACGCGAAGGCCAGCCAGCCGTATTCACTCTGTACATTTCGGCGGGAAGACGTTTATTCAGTGCAGACATCCGCCGCTCAGCGCTTCATGTTTGCGCACACAATCACCGGGCTGATTATTTCACCCACATGCGCTCTTAGACGCCTATATATGCACTCAGAGAGACGAGAACACACCAAAGAGCACAAGCTAAAAGAACGAAAATCTGAACTATGTACACTTGTGGGCTAGTTTACCGCCGTAAGGCTGAAATGCTCCGAAATGCACTTGCATTATATGCTGCCATTCATTTTCTCGTACAGCACTTTAGAGACGTGATCACCGGAAGGTTATTGAACAAGGAAGCATTTGCCACTGTGTTCCAAGAACTTCCAACTAAATGGTAACCAGGAAGCATAAATGAACTGCCTATGAAGAAGATAGAAAATGATCGTGTGCTAAAAAATTAAAGTCACATAAATGAGGGATGTTCCAAGCAGCACTCACGTATTACCTGCACTGGGTATACAATGATAATTTTGTTTCTTATGCTTTCTTCACTCACGAACTTGATGCCTTGATACTCAAGAACTTGATACCGGTTACCTCACCACCAAAACGTGTGCGAAAAATCTAGAAATGAGAACACTGCTCAAGTTTATCGCACGCCATGTTGACCTACAATGTTAAAGAAACAAGAAGAAAAGATGATATTTGTAGCTTTAGGGTGAAACTGGGATGGCCGATAGACAATAATGGGGTGTTGGGACCCTGGGGGAGTGCAGAGTGGATTGTCTACTCATTTCAGTTGCACGCTGGTACACCTTTTGGAAAGTGACACAAAACACAAGTGCATAAGACGTCTGTTCAACGTAAGGAGTATCCAACTTTCTGCCTTGCGTACTAAAGAAAGTAAGCAACAAGAGTAATAACGGGTGCAGACGTGATGTCGCTTTGTCGTACGGTTTTGTAAATCATGTTGAAACTTCCTCTGAGAGGATCCTCTTTTGCACTCTTGCCTACCTCCTCAACAACAGCAATTAACGCTCTTAGTGCTTCAATTTGCTGCGAAGTGATTTGTACACATATACATTAGGGCATAGCATCGACGAGTGCCTTCTTTTTGCACTATGGGCATATAACCCAGATATTTAGCCAAGCGCAGAGCTGCTTTTGGTGCTATGACAGGCCTTCCTCACTTTAGCTTGCATACAGAACCGCTCAACTAATACAGATGCTGCAGGACACAAGCGAGAACATATGCAGATTGTGATTTGCATACACTGCTTCATATTCTGCACTCTGTGCATTGCTGGAGTACTTCTCTTTTTGCATAGAGTTGCTGCCCGCTGTTATGCGGCATGCGAGTCAACGAATCAGACTGCCATTGGTAAAAAAAAAATGGTTTCAGCAATGGCACATGCCACAGGCTTTTTGTACAGAGTCTGTGTTCAGTTACAGTGATAATCATGTATTACAGTGCCTACTTTCAGCAACATAACAAATCCGAAATTCACAAGCTGACAATGAAGAAAAGTTCACAGAGCGTTACGAATCTTTCAGCACGATGCATGAAAGTTACGCGACAGACAGTGACATCCTTCACACAGAAGAAAAGTGACACCTAGAATTATGGTTCTAAATTCAATGTTGTAGGCAGAGGAAAAAAACAATACAATAGCACAGCCACACACATAAACGCATAGTTTAAAGAATGCTCACACCGTGCTGGTTGCCCTACAGGTATGTGCAAGAGTAATAGAGAAGTCGTGTGTGTGTGTATGTGTACTGATGAACTGACGACCAGCAGCGCTGTTAATGAAGCACCGGGGAGCCTAAAAGCTGTTTTGTAGATTGTGCATACGTACGTACAGCTTGTCGTGCGAAACGCTGAGGAAAAAAAACAGCAATGTACAAAATTACTGCCTCTTTTTTAGTGCATAATATTATTTGAATTATACTGCATGACATACATATATGCACTGTGCAGTGTGTAAACGACATACAGCGGCCACCGGACCTATTGGTACCGAGGGCCCAGATTTCCACCCAGTCGTCAAGCTTCGGAAAGGAAAAGGCTCGACAATTCAAGCATTGCACACGTTGTCCACTACGTCACAGACACCGCAGCCCACGTTGTCCATTTGTTCTCGCTCGCTCACCATATGGGAACGCTTAAATACATACTCGACCAAAACCTCCACTCTATTGTGACACATAACCGTGTGACGTAAGGTCATAACGCGAACAAACAAAACAAATGCAGATGTGATGTCACGGCGCGCTCCTACTCGATGACACCGGAACATATACTTACTACAGGTAAACAAAAACATCAAGGAAGAAAAAAAGGCAAGCCCAAGGAGCAAGTGTCCACGATTAAGTTAGAATGCTTGGCATTCCCTACATTTATGCTCTACAGTTCGTGCAAAAATTGCTCGCTTCCCACGCGTGTACTACAGTGTTATCCAAGACCTGCGGACCCTTTCATACACGCGACGAGAGAGTGCTCAGCGCCACCACCACCGCACATCAGTCCATGTGGCGGTACTTGTGCGAAGACATCTGCGACAGGCCCAGCACCGCGTATTGGCACTTGAGGCAGTGGTAGTGCGTCTGCTTCGCGTTGTAGTTGCAGCTGTCTACGCCGCAGTTCTGCGAGGGCGTGTACTTCTCGAAGCCTGCAGCGTTGATGCTGTCCAGCTTGGCGTGCTGCCTGCGATGCGCGACCACCTTGTTCGTGTCCGTGCACACAAAGTCACACTTGAGGCAGTGGAAATGCGACGCCTTGTTGCTGCTTCCGCCGCCACCGGGTCCGTTGGCGGCCGCCTGGCTGGCGGCGGCGTGCGGGCACTCGACGCGGCCGCAGTGCACGTTGGCGCGGAACTGGCGGAAGTCTCCGCCCATGAGCGTGTCGAGCCGCTCGTGGCGCGCCGTGTGCTGCACGAAGCGCGTCTTGTCGCAGAAGCTGTAGCCGCAGTCCTTGCGCGTGCAGTGGAAATGCGTCTGGTGCTCGCGGTAGCCGCAGTGCCGGTAGCCGCAGTCCTCGTTGAAGCGGAACCGCACGTAGCCGTCCGGCACAGGCTCGTCCTTGAGAATGCGCAGGCTGGGCATCTTCATGCGCTTCGCGTCGCTCACCATGGTCAGCGTCTCGTCGCCCTTGCAATTGCCAAACAGCGGCCGCTTCTGGTCGGACGCGGCGGCTGCAGCGGCCGCGGCTGCCGCCGCCGCAGCGGCGGCCGTCATCTGGTTGGCCGAGTTGTAGAACATGTCGCCCGACGGGCACATGAGCGCCAGGTGCTGCAGGTCGATGTTGGGGTGGCCCGCCATGTCTCCCAGCCCTAGCAGCGCCGGGTTCAGGGGCGCCATGCCCGGAATCATGCCGGGAGACGAGACGGGCGGCCAGAACATGTGCTGCATGTTCTGCATGTTTTGCATGTTCTGGATGTTCTGCAAGTTCAGCTTGGGTGGCGTGTTGAAGAACGGGTGCTGTTGCTGCTGGTGTTGCTGCTCTTCGTTGTTGCTGCTGCTGTTCGCCGTGGTGCTCGTGGGAGGCTGGTATCCCTGGGGGACCAGCTGGGGCGGCCCCTGGGGCCTCAGGTCGGGCGAGGACCTCTTGGAGGGAGGAGAGTCGATCCGCCCAGGTGCCGACGGCTCTTGCTCTTCCTCAGCGTCCGAGTCTCCCTGGGCCGTCGACGACACTGGCGACGACTGGCCGGACAGGGGAGTGGTGCGGCCGTCGGGGTACACGGGCACAGGGCTCGGAGCTCCCGAGTGCTTTCCAACGTGCAGCCGAAGCCGGGAGAAGCTGGAGAACGCCTGCGATGAAAGCAAGAAATAACTTCAGAAAGCTGGCTTCTCAGCATCAAGGATCAATATGTGGCAAAGCCCTCCTAAAGCAACGAAAGTCAGTCGTCGATCCAAGTTCATGTTAACTGCATATTTTGCATGCCTAATGAGGCAAAAAAAAAAAAAACGAAAATATTGCAGGGTAGATACACTTGCAAAATTTCATGTCGACTTTACCCAAATTCTGCAAAAAGAAAAAAAAAAGGCAGCAGTGCGACTGGCTTATGGCGTCATAATTCACAAAAATTTGAGTCACTCCCATTTCGACAGGAATATCTCCCAGTTATAAACTACATTTTTTTTTCAGAAGAAGGGATAAAAACATACATAAAAATAAATTTACACTCTGGAACAGATACAATGATATGCTTTCAGTAAAATTTGCCATAATCGTAGCTTGGACTGTCCACACAAAGTAGAGGATGAAAAGAGCAGCTATGAGAATTGCACTCACCTGATTGCATATGTTGCAGTGAAAGTGGTCTCGCTTCTTCTTTTTGCAGAAAGGCCTGCCACAGCTCTGGCATTCGCTGAACATGATGTGCCTCTCCATTCCCGGAATTACGGGGCCCGCTGAGATGGTGGCTGTGGTCGGCTTCATCAGGAGCTTCATCAGCGGCTGCTGGTCGGAGTCTGGCACCGAGGAGGCTGTGCTCGAGGTTGGGCTTGCACCGAGCCTGTCTTTCTCTCCATCCTCGTCCTCATTGTGATTGCCGTTGTCGTTTCCGGTTTTGCCTAAACCAGCGCCCCCGGTGTTGTTGCCACTGCTGCTGTTGGTGAACGCCGACAGAGGGTAGAAGGTTCCGGAGGATTTGACGACAGTCTTCTGGGAGCTGTCGCTCGCGGCAGGACTCGCAGTTCTGTCATCATCGCTGGAGCAGGACTTCTTCTTTGGGGGAGAGGGGCCTTCGTCCTCCTCCTCTTGCAGTGGCGAGCTGTTCGGCTGCTGTTGGAAGTGCTGCTGAGAACCGGTGTGCTTCTGTTCGTGTAGGCTCATGGTGGAGTAGCGGACGAACGAGTAGTTGCAGTTGGGTCGAGTGCAGTGGAAATGCCTGTTAACCTTGTTGCTGTGGCAGCCGGGCAGCCGGCAGTCAACGCTTCGGTCGTAGAAGACGAATCCCTCGATGATGTCGATGTTGTCGTGGAAGTCTTTGGAATGCAGCACGAGGATGTCCTCGCGGTCGGTCACGTAGTGACAGCGCGCCTGGATGCAGTGGAAATGCCGCTGGCCCAAGAAGGCGCACAGTTTGTCTGGACACACACTGTTCTCCGGGAAGATGAAGAACCCCTCGTGGACCTGCAGAAAAGTCCCAGATGTCGAGTACGCCGTGTCTGGCTTTGGGGACAATTGGTACGGAAAATGGAAAGCATGCTTTTAGGTGCAGTGTGTGATCTGCAGTTGCGGGCAGAAGAGTAAGGACCGCACTTCAGCGCTCAAAGTTTTCTAACGCGTTACCTAGAGAAAATTAATGGGTGCTTGATGGATAAACTATAATTTACTTTTGTGCGTGCCCCCTAAAAGAAGAAAACATTTTTATTCCCGTTACACAAAGTGAACGAAGAGTTTGAACGGGAAAGTATAGTTCATATTATTCTGCCCGCACCTACACATACAACAGAACAAACCAAACGTCCTATATAGGTTATATACACACCAGTAGTGCTTGTGGAGCTTCTAGACAACCCCAAGACGTTTGTTCCCTAGTCCTAAATTTTATATGCAGTAGTGCTGCAGTCAGACAACCCGAAGAGCAATAAATCTGAAACGTCATAAGCCTGGGACATTTTCTTACTATAAACGAGGTATATTTGTACATTCCTCTTCAATTAATTTAGCTTTCTCAGATGGTGCAATATACAGGACGTCACTGAGATTTCACTGCACGACTTTTTTTTTTCATGAAAGGAAGAGAGATTTTAGAGTACTTAAAACGCGGCGGTGCGACTAAATGTTTACGAAACGCGCTGCAAGAGATTTTCATACAGCACTCACGTCAGGATTGGCGGCAGGCTGTGATGGAGCGGGCCCGGCATGTGGAGCTGTTGCCTCTGGCTCTGACGACTCTTTTGGCTCAGCTTTGACCGCAGCCATTAGAGCAGCCTGCTCAGCAGAGTGCTTCTCCTGCTGCTCCAGTAGCTTCTCCTGGATGTGCTGATGCTGCTGCAGGAACTGCAATGCCTGTTGGTTCTCCACGGTGAAGTCCATCCCGGCAGAGCCCATTGGCATGCGCGCCATGCTGGAAGGGCCGGGCATGCCCATGAGTCCGCCAGTGCCGCCCGGGCCTTGGAACGGTGGGAACAGGGTCGGCATGTTTTGACTAGATCCAGGTTTGGGAAGCTTAAAGCTTGCGTAGATGGCTTGTGACAGGTGAGGTGAGCTGGGACCTAGTGGGAACTGCAAAAGAAAACACGAGGACAACCAGTCAGCCAACACTGACGTGGTGACTCATCTATTGTGTGAGAAACGATGTTATCATCATGGCCCGATCTTATTTCCAGCAGAAGCATTATAAATTATTAGGTCTAATTGTCTGCGGTGGAAAAAGTTAAAGTTCGTGCATTGAGAACAAATTATTTGCAATACTGCACAGGAGTAATCAAATAATGATTCAGACTGACTTTCTCACTATATTTGGAACTAATGTAAAAATATAGTGCGAATCCCTTTTTTTCTCTTCACACTTTTCAAAGTAACTAAAGCGACCTTCGCCACTCCACTTAAAAGTCACGAGGAGAAGCCAGCTTTTTAACGAGCACGGAGCAAAGCGTGCAGCGTGCAAGTGCAAAAGAGAAGGTGATTATGGATGAGGAAAGAAGGCGGGGCGGTTCGTAAAAACAAAAACACCATAAAAAGTATAACGTGGCTGTTAACACTCAATTACGCGAAAAATGTCTAAATCCGCCATTTTTCGCGAAATCATGGTGAACTATGGACCTTAATTATAAATAGTTCTCCTGTGCCTTTTTATTATATTCTAGAAGTCTACCGTGCCTACAGCTTCTCACTGAACTTTGGATACCTTGAGAGAAAACCCGAAAAGGGTAGGCAAGAAATAAAAAGAAATTACTGACTCCACGAAGAAAAAAAAAAGGTTCTCTGGGGAGTGTGCACTAATCCTGCACCTTTTATAATAGTTCGTATTTAGAGCACGCCATTTCTTCGTAGATTAAGGAGCCTCAGAGAATATGCTGTGGCAGCTGATAGAGTGAAATATGCACCTCAATCATGCGGTTCTTTGGTGGCCGTCCCCGCTTGCGTCTGAACACGCCATCTATGGGCACCGATGGGATAGCACTGAACTGGTCCCTGGACATGCTCAGTTTGGTTGTGTACTCGTGCATCTTGTAGTGGTCTAGCCGCCGAAAGGGCTTGTCAGTACTGCTCACAATGTCCCTGCAACCATCCTGAAAAATAGCAAGAATTGATATTAGTCACATAAAGAACATTTTCACAGCTAATCATCTATTTTCACTACCTCACTGCAAGCACCACACATCTTTGGTAACAAAAAAGCAGCATTCAAGAGTATTTGAAGATAGCCAGAACTTACCCATTGGCAATGGTAGTGTTTTTCTTTTAATGTGAAAGGGCAATCAGGAGGGCATTCTCCATCGATGCTTTTTCCGACAGTGTGATAAAAGCATTGGGTTATCTGATCCTGATGTTCATGGTTCCTGCAAGTGACATTAAAAATGATTATGTAGTCATTCAATACCTAAAAACACAATGCTGATCACATCTTGGTGATGCCAGCTAAACACAATGATATCCAGAAAGGACAAATCGCAGACGTTCCTAATCCTCTAGCTAAATGTTAGCTTAGAATGTAGGGAAGTCTCACTTTGCATGTTCTTGTACTCCTCCAACATCCTTTCCAGGAAAAACCATGGTACAGTTGTCGGTGGTGCAGTGATAATGCTCGCGGTAGATAAACTCGCATTCTGGTCGGCATAGGTCCGTTGGCGAGTACCTGCGCAGAGAAAGGAGAGCCATATGAATCCCAAGGTCAACTAAAAAGCGTTTTTTTTTTCTAAGTGCACTGAATGCCAGCTCTTGCTCACAATATACGACGCTTGCAGGTGTTACCACATGCGTGAGTGTCGCAACGTTAGATTGCTGCATAGTATTCCACAAGCCCAGTATATCATTTGCTAATATGTGTATCTGTGCATGTTGGACTACAAGTATACGCTTGTAGTTGCTTTTAACAGCAAAGCAGCAGCATTTCATTAAAACTATGGCGTTCAGCACAACCATAGGCAAAAACACGATAAAATAATAAGCTACTTTCGCTGGATATGTGTCATAATAATAAAAAGACGATTTGGTGTACATCGCTTCCCATAAAGGCCACATTTCGCGTCAGTTGACACTTTTCCATGGCCATTCCATTTCACGCACCGAAAAGCGAGCGTTTATCGCCTCTCCATTTCCGCAGTGGATAGGATTACGTGCCGTCAAAGCAAACTACAATCGGGTGAGAATAATAAAATTTGAGAGGACACTTAAGCTCCGCCTTAAGGATATGACGCGATAGCGCTAGTGGCTCAGGCTTTCCATTCTGAGCAGTTTGACACCTTTGAACAGTTTTTTCCTGGGGGCGGCAGAAGGTTAGATGGGCGGATGAGATTAAGAAGTTTGCAGGCAAAGGGTGGATGCAGCTGGCAAAGGATAGGGTTAATTGGAGAGACATGGGAGAGGCCTTTGCCCTGCAGTGGGTGTAGTAAGGCTGATGATGATGATGATGAGCATCATCAAACATTGGCTTTTTCATATTCTGAGCATTTTGACACCTTTGAACGCCCCCTGTTCCCGTTTTTTCGTTTTTATTTATTTAATTAAACAATTAATTACAACGATTTCATTAACTCATCATTGCCTATCGCACGCCAATCAGTCATCAATCACTGGAACCACAAATTACCATCATACTTTTTTTTTTACGCAGCCCCCGGTTATTTCCGACATGCGGTGCCGACTACGCCGACGGCTTAAAGCTCGACCGAACGAGCTGTACACGCTATGGCGTAAAAGGAAGAGGGAAGCGTGTTAGGGTGCGGGCGTGCTCACCTGACCATGTACCGCTGCCAGGTCTCCTCCACTTTTCCCGCATCTCTGGCGGCGTCGAGCGGCCGCTGACCGTTGCTCGGCGGCGCGCAGCCGTCGTCCTCTTTCGCGCTGGTGCCGAAGCCCTGACTGGTCGCAAAGTTGAACGCGAGGCCCGGGTGCATGGCGGCGCCCACGCCCGAGGCGTTGGGCAGGAACGCCGACAGGAACGCCGGGTCGAGCACGTTGTGCGCTTTGGGCTGGCTCGCGTCGGGAGCGCCGGGCTGCTGCGGAGCCGAGCTGCCGTTACCGCCGTTGCTGCTGCTGAGGCCCATGCTGCCGAGCTGCTGCTTGCTGCCGTCGTACGCCAGCGCCTGGTGGTTCGTGGCCATGAGCCCCTTGGGGTCGGGGGTCAGGCCCACTCCTCCGGACGCTGTCGTCACCGGCGTGGCGCCCGGCTGGAGCGGCGACGTCCCGGAAGGCACTACGCCTCCCGGGAACATGCTCTGCACGGGCGAGCTGCTCAAGCTCTGCTCGCACAGGGCCAGCTGCGGACGAAGGGCACGGGGGTGAGGAAGAGGTTAAAGCGCTCTGCTCTTGGCAGAAGCTATGATTGGAAGATATGAGTCTCTAAAATGCTACTGAGAAATCCCTTCTCTGAATGTCACAATGTGTGACGGAAAAACGAAACTATGGTTGGCACTGAAAGGAAGTCTGTTTACTATATCTGTACCCTATAGGCGGCGTCTGTGCAGGAGATTCCGCAATCGTTTCAGCTCTGACTGTTCCCAAGAAACTTTAGTTCAAGCGAGGCGTTTTGCACTTGGGGGGAGCTTTGATTTCGCGCTTTTGAACGAATAATGAGAACAGCATGGCAAACAGGTATAACCCTGATGTGATCATTGTAGGAGCGTACGCCTGTGTGGGGGGCGCAGTGCCTACCTGTTCGGCGGTGAGTCCCGGCGGCAGGTCGCCCGGCTGGCCGTAGCTCTTGAGCATGCTCTGGGCCAGCTTGAACTTGCGGTAGGCCATTTCGGTGTCCTGGCGCTCGTGCTTGCGCTTGTGGGAGTACAGCTGCCCGCTGGAATGCAGCACGTAGCTGCACCCCGGCCGGATGCAGTGGATGTGGTTGCAGATGCGCGAGAACCGACAGTTCTCGTACGAGCAGTGCTCGTGCTTCATGAACTTCTTGAAGCCGTCCTTGTTCAGCTGCTCGTCCTTGATGTGGTACGTCTTGTGTTTCTCTGCGGGGGGAGACGGCTGTACTTTAGAGCCGGCTATCGAAACAGTGGCAAAGGATTCTGGGCCAGGAGTTCCTAATGTAAAGTCTGGAAAAGCTTACGGCGCCGAACCTGGGATCGCCATCACTTTGTACTAGAACGCCGTCTGGGCCGTCCTAACGCTCTGAACCACTGACATGAGTACCAGACGTGCCGAAGACTTGCTAACTACCCTTACAAAAACGGTCTATAGACACAGTCACTTCTTATCGACTCTATTGCCTTCCTATAAATGTTTATCTTTGTCTATTCGTAGTCTATAGACTGTCTATAGAAAAAGCCTACTAAAAGTGTATGGCCATAAATCTATAGATTGTCTATAGACTGTCTATAGGATTTCTATTGCTTAAAGACTTCTCTAGGGTTTGTCTATAGACAGTCTATAGACTTTATAGACAGAAGTCTATAGACAATCTACAGACTTTATAAAGAAATTTTGGAAGGGGATAACTCATGAGACACCGGTCTGGAGGTCTCACCTTCCATCGTAGAGCGAAGCTGCTACAACTACCAAACGCAGCCGTACAACGCTTGCGAGTCAAACACCGTAAGCGCGAAGATTCCATAGTTTATGTTCGGCCAACAGTGTATGGCCCCTAAATCGAAGCCGATAAATGCAGCGCGCTTACCAATGTCGGCCTTGTTCTTGAACGTGGTCTTGCAGCCCGGTCGGCGGCAGTGGAAGTGCGTGGTCCTCTGTCCGTAGAAAAGGCACGTGGGTGTGTTACAGTCCTCCGTGGCCCGGAACCTTTGGAAGCCTTCCTGGATTATGGCCGAATCTTTGCGGTGGTAGTTCGCGTGCATCTGCACGTCCGACGTGCTGATGTACACTTTGTCGCAGTTGTCCTGCACGGGCACGAAAGAGAAAGACCAGGTTACACTCATTACACGTGGAAGAAACGGCAGCAGACGGCGCGTACACACACACACACACACACACACACACACACACACACACACACACACACACACACACACACACACACACACACACACACACACACACACACACACACACACACACACACACACACACACACACACGCGCGCGCGCGCGCGGACGGACGGACGGACGGACGGACACGCACACACACAAGGACGCACGCGCAAGCACGATTAAGGTTACCAGCCACTCGCGCGCGCGGACGGACGGACGGACGGACGGACGGACGGACGGACACGCACACACACAAGGACGCACGCGCAAGCACGATTAAGGTTACCAGCCACTCTACTGAAACCATTAGAACTTCAAGAATGCGTTTAAAGCAACAAAGCTCTGAGCACTTCTAGTTAAGCTAACGTGTGCGTATTGTGATATATAAATAAATAAAAAGGAAAAATCTGGTGGTCAGCGATGGTTTCTGAACGGTTACGTCAAAGAAACAGTTATGCGGCGCCCACCTTTAGACAGTGGTAGTGCGTCTGCTTCCGGTTGTGGGCGCAGTTTGGGAACTTCTCCGAGCAGTCATCCATGGGGCTGTACCGCAGGAAGCCGTGCTGGAGGGACTCGTCCCGTTTCTTGTGCCACTTGAAGTGGCGGATCATCTCCTCCTTCTTCACGAACACCTGCGCGAACGCCAAGCGGAGAGGTCACTCCCGTAGTAACAAGCACGGCATTCCGCTTAAGCCCACATATTAAAAAAAAGAAAACGGCCAAGCGGTCTCAGCGCGAACTTTGAAGCGAGCTAGGAGTCGAGCCTTGGCATACCGTTCGCAACGCAAGTTTTGATGCGAACTTCAAAGGAGATGTGCCGCTAATGAAGGCTAAAAGCATTCCACGCTTGAAACGAACGCTTTTTTCTCCACTTCGAGGTCGGAGAGAGCTTCCGGAATTGGAGCGGCCATCTCCGACGCGACGAAAGACCGGCAATAGAGAAATTGTTAGGCGGCAACTTGGTCCCGTACTTAGCTCTACGCTTCGCGCTTTTCCACTGCTACCGCAAGAAAGGAGAGCGCGCTAAATTAGCCGCGAAAAAAAAAAAAGTTTTGTTTCTTTATTTCGAGCTTACCGCGCACAAGTGCGGAACGGTCTGAAGTTGCTCCAGCGAAGGGAGACGCATTAGGCGCGCATTTGCAAATGAAAACCAGTATCCATTATCATCAGGAGCAGGCGACGGGTGCTCGCGTAAAAAAGGATAAGCGCTCGAAAGAAGGCGACCCGAAAAAGGTGCCGAGATATACGAAAGAGTCGTGCGCCCGCGGTATGGCGCCCCGAGGGCACTGGCGTTATCACTCGACTGCCGACTTCGCTCCCGCGACGACTGCTAAGACCACTCGCTCGACGCACTATATTTCACGCCCCTTCTTGGGGCACTCCGCTGCTGGCGCTGATAATACTATACGTGGTGCAGGGAGTTATTACTCCAGTCTGGCCAGAAATGAGGAGAAAAGTAAGACGTAGACGAGGCAGAAGGCAGCGTTACTGCGGTAATCAAGTCCCGCGCATTCATTTTTGCACCGCTCTTTAACGAGGATCCTCGTTCTGCAGCGCTTTTCGCCAACTTTCGGGGTTTTTTGTTGTTTTTTTGCTTTTTTTTTCTCCCGCGCACCGTCTGGATATCCCGTCTCACACTAAGAGCAAGGCAGCTACACTCATAACTTTATTTTACTGCGTGGCGCCTTCCGCCAAAACTAAGCTCGCTCCTGCAGCGAAGAAAATATATAAATGAAACGCTATGGTGGGGTCAAGACACGACGGGCGCGCAACGAGTTCGGAGGGGTTTTGAGAGCCCACCGCGAGCACGATCTTCGCGAGGAACGCCGAAGTGTGGGAGCATAAACTCTGGAGGGGGTTTAAAGAAAGAAAAAAAAATAAAGAGACAGAGAAGTGCAATACGAGGCGCCCAAGGTCGAGCGGCGGAGCTTGTTGAATAACGCTGTTTATATTTGGGCTACGCGGCCGGCCGTCTTCACGCGGTTAGGCTCCTCTCGTTCCTTGCGCAAATACGGGCGAGACACGAACTGAGGCTCCTCCAGGCGGGAGGGCAGAAAAAAAAAAGATCGGGAAAAAAATTCTCGCCTCTTAACCTTTAAGATGCGAATCACGACCACACCTGAAAACGTCCCCCTGCGCGTTAATGCTTCATTGCACTGATCTGCGGCGCACTGTTCGCAGAGCAAGCAAGATGAGATACAATACGCAAAATTGTTTACATAGCTGGTCAAATGTTTTAGGGGAACCCCACAAGATGGAGCAGATTTGTAATGTGGAGCAGCTCTCTCTGCATAAGACACAGAGCCCTGACACGCGCATTTTATGCCCTTCCGGTAGGCCACAGCGATTTCTATACGTCTACACGCACCTCCTGCTGTGTACGCACAGTTTCCTTCAAAAAACGCTGCAGGAGAGGTTTAATCATTCGCGGCTCCAAACGCAATTTTGCCCCATGACCTCATCTGAAAACTCGGTGCAGTCCTCAGAGCAATGGATGTGGCTTCTGCTGCTATTCCAGACACCAGATGAAGGCTACAAAGTTTCAAACATGGACTTCGCGAGTGCCTTGTGTGCACCGAGTCTGCTCGTTCGCGTTGCCTGAATAGCATGGATCTACCGGAGCGTTCGTTGCAAAACTGCCGCGCGAGGTGTTACGAAGCGTTTCGTGCATGAAAACAGGTTCCGCAGCGTTCTGCGAGACGGAACGGTTTTTCTGCCGCCCAGACCTGCCCTGTGCACACACCTCGGGCGGCGGAATTTCCCGCCAGTTTCGTGTTTTCCGTTTACGACCGTCCACGCCTGTTTTGCTTTTTATTTTTATTCCGGAGGCTCGTGCCCATAATTGCGCTCAGCGCCGGCTGTTTTATGGCCAACTCGTCTCTTTCTTTCTCACTTCTTTCTTTCCGCAGTCACGAGTGCGTTTATACGTGAGAGTATACGGGCAGCTCAAGCAGGAAGAATAAGTGCCGGGAGGTGCCTTCGGGGTTTACTGAATTCGGTCCAGTCGGCAGCCAAAGAAACAAGCCGCTCAGCCGCCGCAGCGGGCATGCAAGCAGAAGAACTCAATTAATAATAAACAAAAAAGATGTAAGCGGATCCCGCACACCCGGCCGATTGCGATAGGTAAGAATGAGTGAAACATCATGACGTGCGCGGTACATCCGCATTGGCGTCAAATATGGGGGGCCGCCGAGGCTGGTAAGAGCACTAGGGTTTCTTAGAACGCACAGAACCAAGAAACAAAAAATACAACACAGCGAGCTCCCTGCCTATTCAAAATCTTGATAATAAGTACTTTAATAATTCTCCTGAAGTCCTGGGCAGAATGCGGTAGTGAACTGAACATTGGTGAACATTCGGTGTGCGCAGATAATGGTCCCCGCACTCCAACCGCTTTCAAGCTGTTCAACAATAGGAACGGGAGGTAAAACGGAGCTCGTCAAAGGGGTTGCATAAGCCGCTATCCTGTTCCACAGGAGCTATGCATAGGTTACTTTCTCAAGATTCCGTAGCCGGATACGACTGTGTAAATATTACAGCAGTCAAAGCTTCGTAAAAAAATAATAATAATCTCGCGTCTAGTTCAAAATTGCAGTAAGCTGAAGTGCAGCAGCTGTCTATCTCTGCAAATCTCTATAAATATCTCTCTAAAAATCACCTTTACCATACTGAGTTCGTGCACATCCGGTTACGCTTTCCGAACGTATATACGACATCCGCGCGACAGACGAAACGGCAAGAGGTGCGGGAGCTCACCCTTGAGTTGCAGTCGAGACAGTGGAAGTGTTCCCGGTAGTTGAGGTCCTTGCAGTAGTTGCTACCACACTGGGTCGCGCTGGAGTACCTGGGAAGCACGAAAACTCCGCCGGTCAGCGCCTTCGTCGCCCTCGAAAGGGTCCTCACATATGGCAGAGCACGGTAAAACGTCTCACCTGCGCACGTAGCGGGAATAGTCGATGGGCGGAACCTTCGGCTGGTCCAGCTTTACCGACAGACAGTTGGCCAGGTTGGTGCTCATGAGACCTGCAGAGACAAGGCAAGCACAGCGCGCATACCGTGAGCGTGAGTTCGTGGCGGCTCGGTAAAAAGACAAGGCATAAACAGAAAGTACGCAGAAAACTGAGGATGCTGGTTATTCAGGTTCCACAGAGCAAAATCTGAGAGTTTGCTGTATCTTGCTCGGTCCTCGCATTATTTGGCACCTTTGAGAAACGAGGTATCGACGAGGCTGTAGTCACTATACGTACCACGCCGGACAAGAAAGTAGTCGTATCTAGTTAGCTTACATTGCAGCTAGCAAAGTAAATCGTGTCAGGCTTCCATTGAACCAGTTCAGTCTATCGAGTCTATCGATTCACGGTCGCACAGAATATCAGGAAGCCAGTTGCGCGTGAAGGACAAGTACACAGTCACAAGACGCCGCACGACTCGTTTAGTTAGGCTGACCACGTAATCGAGCAACAAAAACGGTTTGCGTCTAAGCCAAAAAAAGACGGCGGACTGGAAGCTTGCCTACCGCGTGCAGAATCTGCAGGAAAGCCGACATTACAGGGCGAAAGCGACGCAAACTGTCGCAGAAAGGTGCGGCCGCACATAACCGTTCAGTGGAACGATACACTGTAGCGCCCTCTGTCAGGACCGGTGGCAGTTGCATTATATAGCTAGTACGCACGCACGGACAACCGACAGAGGGCGCAATCGCGCCTCATTACACCCGGTGCGCGCGTGTAGCGGCTTGCTAATTGCCGCAACGGGAACGCTGCCGCAGCAACAGGCATGGGCGCGAAGGCGCTGCTGCTGGCTTCGCGCAATCTCGGAGGCCTCCTTTGTATGAACGCATGCGTGCGGCACGCTTTCTGGCCACGGAGGCGACCACGCGCCCCGACTGCAGCGACGTTTCGGTTAGCGCCTGTGGGTTCCTCGCGGCTGCGATCAGGTCATCCATCACGGCTGTCTTCTTGGCTCTCTCCCTCTCGCTCTCCGAGGCCGAAACGTCCGCGCGTGTCTCTCCTGAGGT
The DNA here is from genome assembly GCF_052857255.1 of Amblyomma americanum. NCBI lineage: Eukaryota > Metazoa > Arthropoda > Arachnida > Ixodida > Ixodidae > Amblyomma > Amblyomma americanum. The sequence goes on from NC_135498.1 coordinate 22,532,293, forward strand.
GCGTCCTACCCACCCGCGGCTATTGTTGCGTGTAGGGCGAACCGAGCCACCACCACCGCCGGGCAAAAAAAAAATACATTAAAGGAAGCGTCTCGCAATCCTATCTGCGATGTTCGTTTTGTTCTCGTTTACACGCACGCTGGCAGAGTGGGCAGGTCGCCGCATTATCATACGAAAATTAAAGTGATCGAACCCAGCCACCGGTTGGTCACATGCCGAACGTTTGCCGCTTCCCATCTTGTTTTTTTTTTTAATCTATTTTCTCGTTCGCCTTCGCCTAGCTTTTCTATGTGCTTGTTAACTTTGCCCGTCACGACCGCGACTAATTTTGAACCCGACATTCCCGCTCTCATTTTTTTTTTTTTCAATCTTTGCTCGGCTCACGTTTGCACAGCGCCCCTCTGCCGATAAAGGCAAAAAAGTTTGTTTTTTTTTTTTGCATCGACCTTCGCGAATATTCTCCGACAAGCAAGTCGAGCGTAAAAATATGCATGCGCTGCGACTTTAGCCGGAAAACGCGGTTGGAACACAAGGTCAGCCCTCGCCCACTGCTGCACACGGGAAAGCAGCTCTGGCACGCCTAGATGAAGGACTAGAGTAAAAAGTTTGGCATGCCTTGAAAATGAAGCATCCCTCAGGCTGCTTCCCGGTTAGTGCCGGTGTAACACATAAAATAAATTTCGTCACTCGCGTAAAAAAAAAAAGATATTAAGCGTTATTTCGACCCCAAAGGAGGATGATTACAAGAACCATGAAGAGTTAGCCTTCAGGAATGCATCCCGCACAGAAAATATCGTCGATTGCCCAGGATGTGCGCGGCCGGATACAAAGCGGGGAAACCACGAGAGAAAGCAAACAAAAATAGTGGCTGTCACAGTACCAGTTTTTTTTTTATTATGTTTCTGTTTTAGCTATAAAGCTCATACAAATGGCTTCAGACAAATGATTCAGATTCTCCATAACACTTCACATGATACGAAAGGAGTCAAATCCCCAGGCACAGGCGCCACCGGTTCGACACTAATTAAAAAAGTTCGTTGTGCTGTTTCACTTATTATTATTATTATTATTATTATTATTATTATTATTATTATTATTATTATTATTATTATTATTATTATTATTCGCTTTACAATCCGTGTGAACGCCGAAGGTAGACCTGCAACGCAGTCCACATTGCAACGTCGTGTCCGATGACTGACACCTACCTTCCTAGTGGTCCAACTCAAAGAAACAACGTCGCCATCTCTCGTCCCAGTTCGGCCAATAGCGTCGGCCGTAAAAAATCGAAATAAAGAAGAAACCGCCACGCGAAGCGGAGGGCCTCGCAGTCCTCGCGGCGCATTATCTGGGTGCCGCTGGTTGTTTCCGATGGCTATCGATCCCTGTCGCCCGCATCTCTCGCCCTCGCGCTGTCCGGCTCAAAATGAATCGGCCTTACACAAGGCCTCGATCGCGGGCGTTCTTTTTTTTCTTCTCTTCTTTCTTTTTCTCCCCTTCATTCCTTTTAACCGGCCTGCATGGCTGCGCGGTGAGAAGCCTCCGAGTCGTCGTCGGGGGGACGCAGACTCTCCCAGCGGGGGAAAGGGGAACGCCGCAATTGGAAACGTTACTCGCGTTTCGGGAAAAACCGGCCCCTGACAATTAGGCGCATGCGTCCGGCTTTTAGCGAACCGCTGGGGCGTGAAGGGAACCGATAGCGAGCTCTCGTTGCTCTTTTTTTCCCATGGCATATGTAATGCCGCAGTGAGGCCGCGCATCAACCAGACTGCCTCTATATATATATATATATATATATATATATATATATATATATATATATATATATATATATATATATATATATATATATATATATATATATATATATATATATATATATATATACGTACATTGCATGCGAGGGTAAGCAGTAAGGTAATATCGTAGCCTCCGTGCTCGGTGGCCGAGGGCGAGCGCTGAATTTTGTCCGTTCCATTTCCAATCGCCGACTCAAACTTCGCCGCTGCCAAAGAATGTGCTCGGATAAGACGGAACATGACCTTCAGGAAAGCAAGCATCGCGAACGAAAGCACGGAAAGAGCGAATTCTCGCATAATTTTATTCGCGTCTTTCCTTTTTTTTTTTAAAGTCGTCCCAGTCCACTGCAGGAAGATGGAAGGTTAGGTAGGGAAAAGAAAGATTCCGAAACGGCAGCGCGCGTCTGTATAACCTGGCGACGGCGGCGATTTGGCGACGGAGACTTAGCGACTAGATGGATTGCCCACTCCAGACAGCGTTCACGACTACATAGCCTCTGACCTTCGCGCGATAAGACCCAGTTCTAGTTTAAGGGTCCACGGAAAGCTCCGCGATAACTGATAGGTGAGCGCTCTTACTTTTTTTGTTGTTGCTGTTGTTGTCTACTGCAACGCGCGGCAAGGACCAGGAGTCGAGAGAAAGAAAACAACCGCTTCCCAAGTTCCCACCCTTGGATTCGATGCGTGCTGGAGAAAGCAAATCGTCGAGATTAAACACAGCAAAATGTCGATGGGTAACTTTCTGGGGGCAGCGCAGATCAGCTCGCATACATCATTTCCGCCCTTCAACGAGTTTAGGACTTGCAATCTACCAGCCCGCTACCCCCCCCCCCCCCCCCCCAACCACACACACACACAAACACTAGAGTATGGCGGGGAAGAAACAAGTCATTTGGACGAAACATGCACGTGAACGTTTTGAAGAAAATTCACTATAGCTGCGACGTTTCAGTGCAGGGACACTGGGTGAGCTTTTGTCAATTGCGGTCTTCGTCAAAAATAAACAAACTCCTTTCACACGTTGTCGATGCTACAGGCCCTACAGTTAGTGTCAGGTCCAGTTGTATACCGCCCAGACAGCTTTCGTTTTTTTTTTTTTTTCGAGAACTGAGTCTTGTCTAAGTGAACACCACTTAGCTGATCCGTTTTCAAAGCTGATGATGATAGTAAAATTTTATGGCGCGAAGACACCTGCGGCCAAAGAGCGCCATGGCGCGTATTTTTCTTTTGTTCAAGGTGGGGTCAGAGACCAATTTCCCAAGCATTTCACCTGAATGAAGCCGAGCACCAGACCAGGGGAAAGCTTGTACCCATTGTATCACCGGTGGGTACCCGGCGGCTCTGGGGATCGAACCCCGCACCTACCGCATGTAAGGAGGATGCTCAAGCCACTAGGCCACTGCTGCGGTGTCCGTTTTCAAAGCTGTTTTCATCGCCAATGTAGGTGACGACTGGGCGCGACAGCTCGGCTTCTATAACTATAGAATTCACCTGATCTCTCGACGAGATCTGTTCTCCATTATTGTTTACCGCGTGACAGAGGCACCGCAGCGCGCGAAACAGTCGCCGCAAAAGAGCAATCACACAGATGCCGCCCGAATCGGTGTCGGCGCAGTCGAGCAACCGCTGGCAAACAACACGGCAGTGTTTCAGCTTTAGGAGCAACCTTGCTTTTTCTGGCATCTGAAAGTGGGCCTTTATATCTGTTCCTTTCTCGAAGCTCGCGTCTTATACGTCCCGAGAAACGGCCTGTTCTCGCATGTACGCGTTCTCTTGCTTCTGAATGCCCCCCCCCCCCCCCCTTTCCACCCTCCCCGTGTCTGGTTTGTTTCTGCTGCCACGCGCTCTAACAGGCGCAATATTTTATGCACACCTGTAGCTTAACCAGGCCGACCAACGGGAACCTCGCGCGGACGTTTCTCAATATCGTTAGAAGAAAACGCCTCTCGGTGTAGGCTGACCCCAACCCTAACTAATCGAACTGTCCCATCGGAGCGCCATAAACAAGTTTCTCTCGCGCCAAAGAGACGAAAAGAACGCAGTGCAACTTCGTGAAAACGGTTCGTGCTGTGCATTTATTTGGGTCGTTCTGCGCGAATGTCTCAGCGACGCCAGAATAGTTTCTCGCTTTTGTAATGAAACTCAAACGCGGTATCGATAAATCGGCGCAGTTCTGCGACGCAAATGGGCTTTAGGGTAATGATATGACGGGAAAATTAAACAAATGCGACGCTTACGAGTGTCTGCAAAATGAAAGCTAGGTAATTAGTGACGTTGCATTTTATGGTGCATAAAATCCAACGTCACAAGCTAACTACTACGAAAGCAGTTCCCTCAAGCCGCCGCCGCGGTGGCTCAGTAGTTATGGCGCTCGGCTGCTGAGCCGAAAGACGCGGGTTCGATCCCGGCCGCGGCGGTCGAATTTCTATGGAGGCGAAATTCTAGAGGCCCGTGTACTGTGCGATGTCAGTGCACGTTAAAGAACCCCAGGTGGTCGAAATTTCCGGAGCCCTCCACTACGGCGTGTCTCATAGCCTGAGTCGCTTTGGGACGTTAAACCCCCATAAACCAAGCCAGTTCCCTCAAGCCAGCAACAAAGCCAGTATAGTGGTCGGCTTTCTTCACAGATAGAGGAAACTCCTATTTTCTCAGAAAGCAACGACGGTTACCTCATAAAATTAGTGCAAGTTTTATGCTGTGGTTTCAGTCAGTATGAAGCATTTCAAGCAGGTACTTCGTGCTTTGCGGCTACTTTTTTTAGCACTCTACTGCTTTCTGCAGGCGGAAAGAGGAAAAAAAATTAAGACGGCGTTAGCGCACAACCCATAATCAACATTTCCCAGGGTAATTTTTATTCTAAAAATATCACCCGAACGCCGAGCTTCGAGCGCAGTTTCCCTGCATGCGCCTCCTACTGCCGACACTATCTCAAACGCCCGTTAACACCGGACCACTTCATAACACTCGCAGAGCTATAGAGGGCGTTGCTACCAGAGCAGCCTGCATGCACGTGGCAGCACGCGGGAGAGAAAAATTCGGCCGTGTGTAAAGGGCCACACACACACACACACGCGGCAAACGGGCGCGTCGCATCTGAAAAGACCGCTCGGCATGTGGAACGACCCATTTTCGCCTTTTGATTTTCCCGCTCTCAGCCGACTGGGCGCACACCTTAGCGCCGTTATCTCCGCATCGGCGGTCCATTCATCGCGGCCTGACCAAACAGAGTCCTTGGCCGCGCGCTTAAGAACGCCGGCGCCTCCGTGGCTTGGCGACACCTACCTATATACTCGCGATCGTTGCTTTCCAAAGACGACGTCGCGAAGCGTAGGTCGGAGAGCCGCGGCTACAAAAGTACATAACTCCTGCAGTCGACTCGTAAACCAACCAGCTATCTCTAAAAAAAAAAGCAAACACCAAAACAAACGAGGTAAAAAAAAAAAAAAGTTGCGAATACGCCTATGTGTGCACTCATGCCAGCGTATACAAGAGCCTTCGACTGAGCTATATGTAAAGATAACGCGGCCACGCAAATACTCGCGACTTTTTCTCACGCCGGTATAGGAAAAGAAAATGCATCGACGGAAAAATATGGCCAGATCGCCGGCGATGTGCGCCTGAAAACGGCCGCGGATTTAGGCTCGGTCATGAATAACGTTCTCTTTTTTTTTTTAGTTTCGCTATAGGATCATGCCCATATATTAACTCTAATCGCGTGGAATCGGAGGTGGAACGCGTGGTCCGTGCGCGGCTAGCGCATTCAAGCCTTTCTGTCCTTGCGCATATTAAGCCTCGGCTGGTTTTCGATGCAGATTAGGACGCGCGAAAATTCGCACTTTGAATGCAATGCAGTGGTATAATTGCGTGGAGGAAAAAAAATAATAGAACAGCAGCGACAAATAAAACACGGATGTCAGGTAATGCAGCATCCATACTTAAATGGCTGTAGGCCAAGGTTTCTCCTAATACTTTCCGGGCCTTAATTCCAAACGTTCGCGAAAATTAAAAACGTATGCACTGTTGCTAGCGTTCCTAGCGACAGCAAGTGCTCGCACTTTGCATGCTCACATGCCCTCGAGAGTTTGAAAATTGAAAATTAGATTTTGAGGAAAGGAAATGGCGCAGTGTCAGTCTCACATATCGGCGGACATCTGAACCGCGCTGTAAGGGAAGGGGTAAAGGAGGGACAGAGTTTATTCAAAATGCAGGTTTGGGTGAGTTGACTGAACCGGCGTATTCAGCATGGTATGGCCGATCCCGGTTCGAACCCGACCGCGGCGGCTGCGTTTTTATGGAGGCAGAACGCTAAGGCGCCCGTGTGCTGTGCGATGTCAGTGCACGTTAAAGATCCCCAGGTGGTCGAAATTATTCCGGAGCCCTCCACTACGGCACCTCCTTCTTCCTTTCTTCTTTCACTCCCTCCTTTATCCCTTCCCTTACGGCGCGGTTCAGGTGTCCAACGATATATGAGACAGATACTGCGCCATTTCCTTTCCCCCAAAACCAATTATTATTATTATTATTATTATTATTATTATTATTATTATTATTATTATTATTATTATTATTATTATTATTAAGTTGACTGACGCTATTATATCGGAAAAAAAGCGCGAAAACACAAGACGAACACAGGCACACTTACTAACAGGATAATAGGATGTTTTGTTAGTGGACAGTGGCCGTCTTGTGTGCGTTTGCGTTTATCTGTCTCGCGTTGCAATCTTGTTTTTTTTTTAAGAATGCTCGTGTTTGTGTGGGCGTTCTAGGGCGTATCCCGCCTCATCTTTCTCACATCCGGAATGCCAGCCAGATAGCTATACAGGCCTATGGCCAAACTAACCAACAATGAGAGAATGCGCGGCGTTGTACGGAAACCTGAGTAGCCAGGTGCTGCAAACCTTCTCTCTACACCGGTATGCGCGCCAATTGTTTCGTGCGCATACTTTCAACGGCGCCAGACCGTCCGTCGCCAGACTTCCACAGCCGCGTTGGTGAATATACTGCGACGTATAGGGGAGAAGCAGCCAGGCTCAAAATCCGATTCGCACAAAGACGCGAACGTGTACACCTACAGCATCCTGTTGCTCGCAGTTCGTCAACAACGCCTCCCCCCTTTTGTTTGCTTCTTTCAGCTCCTTAGCCGGCGCCGCCGCATTAGCGGTGTTCACTTTCAGTCGAACAGCGCTCCTTCGGTGCGCGATCGAATGTCCCCGCGCGCTCGACCGCAACGTCCTCTTCCTGCAGCGCGCGCTTTCACCACGCGCCGAAAGCCGATGCTGTTCGGCCGAAGGCCGCGATTCGATGTAGATTTTTGCGTCCGTCCAGAGGCGAGACAATAGCCGCGTCGTGCATCATCCGACATCGCGAACGCGGCTCGTCACGACGCTGCTTCCAACACGAATAGAGTGACCGCGAATATGCTGTTACATGACTTGCATGGAATGAATTCGGGCCGCACAAACACGCGCAACGTACTCAAACGTGAACTAGATGATCAGGTGAAAGATAAAGTTTTTGGTTCGCGCACAGTGTTATATTAAAGTACAAACCACTCTTGCTAATCCAAACTTCCAGTTTATTCAAATTGGGAATTTGGTCCCGCCAACACCAAGTAAATGCGCCATGTGCTTTTTAATTTTATTTTTTGTGTGTGATGTACCCTGTGTCCCTTTTTTTTATTTATTTCGGTGTTCCTATGTCAACTTTACCTTTGCTTATCATGCGTTCCTATTTCTGTGTTCCTATGTCAACTGTTCTGTATTATATTGAGGTGCTTCAAATTTTTACTGATCATGTATAGTGCCTCGTTCCCCTGTTATTGCTTGTCCCCTTTTAAATTTGATCTTGATGTTTTGCCGCCCCCCTTACACAATGCCCTACGGGCTTGTAAGGCATTTCAAATAAATAAATGAATAAATAAATAAATAAATAAATAAAAACGACTACCCTTAATACAAGCTGAGCATAAAAATTGGAGGCGTCACTTAAGCGCCGCCTTAAGGGTATGACGCGATGGCTTAATGGATTAATGCCCGAATATGAACAATTGTTCGTTTTCTATACTTAACATTCGTAGATCCCTGGGTGTCTTCGTACCACTCCTGGCGCAGTGGTGCAGCGTTTAAGCGATGCGCCACTGCCCCTGCAATGGCATGTGCTGCCATCTGTGGGGCTTGAGCGACCAATCATTAATTTATCTGCCCCCTGCTATGTGCGCGATTTGCTCACAATCCAGAGAGCAGGCTGTGATGGTGCCACAACGTTACGTGACCCAGGTGGGACACCTGCCTACTAGGTTGCTTCTCTGGGGGATTTTTCGTGGATTTCCCGCTTACGTTCAAAGACACCGAAGACGCCGGATTTTCCACGACACGAGCTCCTTAACGCCATCGCGTTAATAAACAACGGACAGCAGCAAACCTGACTATCACTTCCTCACAACAAGGCGAACAAGGGTTGATAGGAAGCCTCAGTCGGCTAGCCAACGTTTCGACAAGAGAACTTGTCTTCGTCGGAGTATTATGTTAACAGTCTCGTCCTTATCTTCGCTATATATATATATATATGTGTCCTTTCTTTTTTCTGCGTGCATACAGGCGCTTTTCTGCCTTTTCACTAGTGTTCACAAGGCGGTAGCCTTTTCAGATCTACGTTAAAACCAGTCCGTCTAGTTATTCGTGACTTATCGAGCGCGGCTAGACATGCTTTGCTGAGCGTAGCGACAACCTGTACGAGCACTTATTCCAACAAGCCGCCCATTTGTGGGTTTCTATCTTTGTCGCTCAACACCGCTTAACCGCTTTCGCAATGAGATTAGCCTCGAAAGCTTCTTCGATCGAATGGCCCTCTTTCATCTCCCGACGCAATATTGAGTATCGAATCTCAAAAGCGACTCTTTCTTTCCAATCAGCCGACAAATGTAGTAGGCCCGCGGACGACTGAATGATATCGATGTCAATTCGATCTTCAGCGTCTGTGTTCTCTCATTTTTTTTTTTTGCGCGTTTGTTTTCGGTTGGGAATCGAACAGGACGTGATGCGATTCCAGTGTTTGTTTTGCCACGCGTGCTCGGTTATACACGTTTGGGAATTCCGAGCAACATTTTGCGCATAAATCGTTCGCCGTCCAGTGAAACGGAGCGAGAACCTTTTCCAGGCAGGCGTGTAATGGATTAGGTCTACCTTCCTCCGCCATTCGTTGCTAACCCTTACACTCTCTACCCCCCTCCCACCTCCCCCCCTTCCCTCTCTGCCTTTCTGCTCGCTACCAAAGAACACGCTCTCGAAGCGACGACGTCACCACTCAGACATGCAAGGCAAACAGAGCCACTCTTTTCTTTGCTTCCCCGCAACGACTCTTATCTGCTTTGTGGGGGATAGCCAGCTTTCTCGGGGTTAGTCGCCGACGTTGGCGAAGAAAAAAAAAAAAACAGAAAGCGTCCAGTATTCCCCGGCCAGCGAAAGCAGAAAACGATTCGTTTTCAAAGCGTTCCCTCACACACGCGCACACACAAGGGTCGTCTGGCATATCTGACTTTGCATATTCAACCAGCTCCAACGAGCGCGCGCCTCAATTTCCGTCCACGACCAGTTCGGCAGTTTGTCAGTAAAAAAGATAAACGCGCCGACTGACATGGGTCGAAACTCGAAATGAATGCTCCTGACTGTGTACCGCCAATGTTCGTGCACCCTTTGCGGGAAAGGAACGAGAGAGGGCGCTCCGGGGGGAAAAAAATATAAAAAAACATAAGCATGCGTGGTCGCGACGATTGCTGCCTGTGCCAATGGACGGAACGAGAGGAGAAAATAGATTAGGACTGCAATTCTAAATACGGGTTTGCGTTGGTCGCCGTTCCCGCTCCCCTTGTATGGGATCTGGTTTTTCGCGAGGGCAGGATACGGCAACGTGAACGCGGCTTACTATCGACATATGTAAGCTTTGGATAACACGTTGCTCACATACCGCTGTGTCTGGGCATGCCGCTAACAAGAGACGGGGCAATAAGAAGCCGGCGATAAGACAAAGTGAGCACAGGTTAAGATGTAGAAGAAACGACTTTAGGACGTGCGCTATTAATGTAAACAGAGAGGCCGTTGACAGCGACCTTTCCTTCTCTCTTTTTTTTTTCGCGAAGGCGAGGGAACCTGTCGCGACACTGCTCTATGGGCTCCGTGCGCTGCAGTTTGACGCGCGCGAGTGGCGCCACCTGGTTAACAGCGGTGGCGAAAGGCGGACGCAGCCAACGTAGCTCTCTGGTTCAGTTTGCAGTGAGCGAGGCGAGCGGTGAAGTGTTTCGTCCGAAGGCGAAAACAAACTTGAATAATTATGGGTGCTCTACCTAGTGCTGTGTTTACCCAATGTCATAACATCTATAAAAACACTGCAGTCAAGGTACAGGGTATATTTTAGCGCTTGTCTTGGACATCGTGCATGCTCGCTCATGCTCAGAGGGTCTGCTGGAAATGAATGCACTGTGGAATTAAATTAACTGAGAAAGGGTTTACACTGACTGGGGTGTTATTAACGTGCTATCATTGGTAGGAGTTGCTTTATGTAGGGGGAAGGAATGCGCTCAGTCAGTCACAGGAAATGGCCTACGGTGAAGTTCTTGGAGCTAGCATCTGAAGTTTAAGCCTTCGTTTGTTATGCTCCTCTGTGGTTCAGCGTGTCAATTTTGTTTCTAGTTTTTTTTTTTTTTTTTTTTGGGGGGGGGGGGGGGTTCGTGCGTGTCTATACTGTGCGAGCGACGTCGTACTTCTGGGAGTACTTATGTCGTCTTTCACGTTGTTTCACCTAAACGTTTGTATATTTATTTGCATCATTTTATTTCCTACAGTGGTTTAAAATTTTGTATTTGTTGCATTTATGAGATCGAATAAAATTCTGAGGACGAATAATAATAAAAAGGGAGTGATTCAAATTTCTCTATATATATATTTCTTGGATTTCACAACATCGCTAAACTCTTAATTTCTGGAATTAATATTTTGATTTTAATGGGGTTTTATCGTCTCAATGCAACTCAGACTATAAGGGGCGCCATAGTATTAGGTTCCAGATAATTTCAAGCACTTGGGGTTCTTTAGCGTGCACTGACATCGCGCAGTACGCGGGCCTCTAGAATTTCGCCTTTATCGAAATGCGACCGCCGCAACCAGGATCGAACCCGTCGTTTGGGTCAGCAGCTGAGCACCATAACCACTGAGCCACCGCGGCGGCCTTTCTAGAGTTAAGTATTTACGGACAGAAAAATACGATCAATATAATTCATGCAATTGGTGCCTTCATGAAATTCCTGAAATAAAAGTCCTCTAACTTGGGGGGGGGGGGGGGGGGGGGTACTTACCAAGAAACCCTTTGTGTTTTTGTATGCTTAGAGCTATGGTTCTCTGAGAGGAATACACAGCGTAAAGTAGTGTCGATCGTGCAGGATGTAGAGCACTGTCATCTGATATATATGTGTATTAAGTTTGCGCTCTTCGCAATTCTAGCCGACCATTCACATAGTGGATGTCACATTGGATGCAAGTTACATATCTGATTTCATTATCTGAGTCCATGAGAGACTTCAGGCTCAACTGCGCTGCCGGATATGGCAGTGCCGTCGGGACTGCACACAACCATGGCTGCTCGGAATAGGTGATCAGCCAAACCTGAAAGCAATTGAGACTAGAAGTAGCAGCGGTGGCGACAAGGTTTTCAGTGCGTTGAAATCAGCAGAGAAGCAGGCGTTAACTTAGAATGGCATCGCGGTCAGTGCGCGTCTGCTATGCGACCAGGCTGACGCGAACGCATCGGGCATGGAGGAAGGCGCAGGGCCACCACAGCCAGTCTCGAGGGGGGCGCGCGCTCTCTCCTCGAGAGGCCAGCCGTGACTGAGCGTCCGGTTAACGCGGCGAGTGCCACGAGGCGGCGCTGGCGATGTGGTCGCTGCTGGCGCCACCATACCAGCGCACGGAGCCCATAAGAGCGTACGTATAGCGTTGTAATTAAACACCGAGGACCATTTTTTCGCTCAAATGCAATACCTTACGCTGCTGACGTGGTGGTACACCTTGGTTTTAATTAAGTTCCCAGCCAGCTCGTGGCTCCATACGCGCGTTCACAGATTGCATCGGCCCCTATCGAGCCACTCGCGAACAGCGGCGTATGACTTATGGACGCAGCCGTCTCACAAAAAAAATACTAAATAAAGAAAGGACGATTCGTTTTCGAAAAGTGCAGTATTAATTACGCTCAAGGTCGCGTATGGGCTTCGTCGATCGCTTCTTACCGCCCCCCCCCTTCTCCCCCCCCCCCCCCCCCTTTTTCCCCTGTTCAGGTCTGCGCGCACGTTCACGTACAAAACACGACGCGGTGCTTACACCCATACGTTTGGTCGCCGCTTTGACTACTCAAATTAGCGTCGATGTCGCCGTCGTCATCGCCATCGTCATCGTGTAGCCCCGAGCGGAAGTGGCGAAAGCCATTTTTCTTCGAATCGTTTAGGCGGTGTAGCCCCGATGGTGATCTATACAGACTTCTTTTCAGGGGGACAGTATTGAACCCTCGAGAAAAATGATCCCAGTATCTCGAATTCCCGGGCCTGTAATGACTTCAATCATCACGGACTATACGCGGAAAGCCAGGGAGCTCGCTTCAGCCAAGGGCGAGATTGCACTTTGTGAACCTGTCGGTTTACCTTGAATCGTGTGCGATACACCTATAGCGAGACACATTACAGCTATACACTCGTATCCCTGGCTTTCCACACATGAAACGGCTGCACCACTCTGTCACGACAAAGTCGCGACACTTGTCATCAAGCTGCGTTATTTTTAAATACCTTAAGATGCGTACGCATTTGTTTAGTCTCATAATTGAATGGTTTGCATTGACAGCACGCGAAACATAAGAGAACAGGTTACAGCACACCGTAGAAGTTTCCTTCAAGTTATGGTGTCTTCGACTGGTCGCTCCCGCGATCCGGTTAGGATCTGGCAGAGTGGGAGCCGCTCTCGCTCTGAGCGCATAGCGAGACTGGTCAAGCCGAATGGTCAGCGAGTTTTTAGAGCGGAAGCGAAGGAGGCAGAAGGGGGACATAACTTCCGGAACCACTACGCGGCAGCGCTGCTGATGTCAACAGTAGCCGCAAAGGTCCCTTGATTACCTTTAGCCGCACGTGGTCGCACGCAGTTTGCATCACGGTCGCCGCTTAGCCTGTATCGATCGCTACCCCGGCTTTCCGTCCCACGGGGCGCTCAATTTTCTAACATCGCCTTGTGGGTAGCACTGTCGTCCTCATCTGAGCTGGTGCTGGAATCGCTGTTGTCATGCGACAGCAACACAGACCGCGTTCCTAGCGTAGTTACCCGGCATCTCTTGGAGATTTTGCCTCACACAGCGCGGCACCCACAAAACACAACACAGCAAGGACGCCACGACTGCGTCAAAAGCCTACACTTGCTTCTTCCTATGCGCAGGGGACGCCGAGGCCTCGCACTGCTTTCGCGAAAAGGCGGAAGTGGCTCTGTCACGTGGGACTCATCTCGGAGCCACTCCGACTTTTTTCTCGGAGCGCGTCGGAGCGCTCTGAGCTGGAGGCGAGCGCTCAGAAAGAACCAGCCGAATGTAGTCAGAGCGGCCGGTTTCGACCAGCCGAATGTGCGGTCGCCTCTCAGAGCGCTCTAGAGCGATCTAAAGCGACCAGTCGAAGACACCATTAGTGATTCCGCAACGCGGCCAGAAGCATCTTCCATCACGCATTTATTTAAGGAAGAGAAAACGCCGTTGCTCCAGCTCTTTCCCAAATTTATGCGCTGTTGCGAGCATGCTGCAAATGAAAGATTCAAGCACCGATCTTTATAACCAGTTCAGGCTTCGCTCCGACTCTGCTTCCCGAGTGGTCGTTTGCGACGCATACCGCGGCTGAATGAATCTCATCGCTTCGACTCAGTCAGTAGCGATCAATCAGGATCTTATCGCCACCATACAGTCAAAACACGCCTGACCGGTGTCTAGGAATAAACTGGGTAATTTTATACTTGCTCAAACTTGCAAACTCCTTCCGGGCAAGTTCTTGACTAGCACTGCTGCGTACGACCATAGTTGTTAACGAGAAAGCATTGGGAGACTATAGTACGACCAATCCCGCAGTGTTTTTGTCCATGCAAAGAAATGGAGTGCTTGGGACAAATTTGTTGAAAATCAGGTGTTGGCTTATTACTTGCCTGAATACGGAGCTTTATAGCTTGTTCGAACAAGTCGGCCCAGCCGTATGTTGGCCTGGGTGCTTTACTTGAATAAACGAAAGATGCGCTGCAAATGAGATTTGTCCTCATATGTGAACGCGCGGAAAATAATACAAATGCGTCAAAGTTATTCGTCGGGCCGGGTGCGTTCGCCGTCGTACCACACATTCTCGCAACCAAAGCCAACCACAGCAACACTGACAGCGACATGAAAAACGTATAGACGGCAAGTAAAGCAAAGGAACGCCACTATAGCCCAGCCTTCGTGTACATTACCTAAGACTCCGTCAAGGGTGTCCACTCGGCCCCTCTGTACTACTAGACAGTATAAGGCGAAGATTTGTTCTAGTTTTGCTAAGTTTGAATCAAAGGGGGGAGCTCGATCGTGCTCCCCTCAGTACACGTGACGCTTACGGGTCCAGAACGTAACTTCGAATAAACCGGAAGTTCGAATTAAGCGGGTAAGCGGGTGTTCACTCACCGGCCGCGTGGCTCATGGTGGGCACGGCTGCCAGGGGGCTGCTTCCGCCGCCGCTGGACGAGGAGGACGAGACGGGGGCGTTTGCCAGCACGCCGCCAGCGGCGAGGGTGTTGTTGAGCGCCTCCGGTGCCATCTTGCCACCCAGCGTGGCCAGCGTCAGCAGGGTGGTCGCCATGTCCTGGGGGAGCATGCCCTGCACGGAGAAACACACGGGCCAGTCAGTGAGACTCGAGCTGTAACTGCGGAGACTCCAACGCCGCGAACCAGCGCGGAATTTGTCGCATAGTGTGCTCGAAAACAGCGTGCGACACAGACGGTCAGAGGGAATAACACCGTGATGCCTTCGTACCGAGCAGCCCCTTTACTTACAGCCCTTTATAAATCGCACGAATTCGTGATTAGACGACTGCGGGGCAGGTACTTGTTGCCTGACTTTGCGCCCAGCAGGCACATGAATAACCAATGCGGCTTTGCTGCATTGGCGCGGGTAATTAGCTCGACGACGGTAAGTTCGGCCGAAACCTCGGTGTTAAAATATGCAGAGCGCGTCTCACATTACAATGAAAGCCTTCTAGCGTTCTTGAGGAGGCTTACGTAAAAGAAACCTTTGCTCATTTAATTTTATCACATTCTTTATCCGTCTCAACATACAACAGCGTTTTTCTGTGTAACTTTGGGGCAGCCCTCAACATGGACGTACATTTAGAACGGAGAATATAAGTCAAGACGAGGTAAGGCAAAGAATAAAGGCCACAAAAATCTTCCCAGTACCCTTCTATAACGCAGTCTAAGATTAATCTTTAAACATAGAAGAAACTTCTCGGGAAACATGCTCTTTCGTAGCCCTGTTCATGCGCAAAAATTAAAGCAACGTAGTGCAGAGGGCGCAGCTTAAGCGCTGCCACCTGTGTTTACAAATGTTCCCTTTGTGTTTTTCTTTTCCTGTTCCTTCCCAGACGGCCGTGTAAACAGAAGCGAGGGCGCGAGCGAAGAGCTGCCATTGTTTTGACTGCAATTCTCTGCGGCCGGAGAGCATGTCTTCTGCTCCGAACGAGAAACACGCAACCATGCTGTCAGTGTTACATAAACCTCGCATGCGCTGGAATGATTTTTGAATGCTTCTTACTTAGGCAGAGGCAATGTCGCACAGCTAACATATTATCAGCTTTAATTGCTCCCTTGAATACTGTGCGCGGAGAACTGTTGCCTTTTTATGGAGGAAAAACGCTAAGGCGCCCGTGTGCTGTGCGATGTCAGTGCACGTTAAAGATCCCCAGGTGGTCGAAATTATTCCGGAGCCCTCCACTGCGGCACCTCTTTCTTCCTTTCTTCTTTCACTCCCTCATTTATCCCTTCCCTTACGGCGCGGTTCATGTGTCCAACGATATATATGAGACAGATACTGCGCCATTTCTTTCCCCCAAAACCCAATTAAGTGCGAACTGTGCCCTCCCAACAAGTTTTCACACATTCACTTAGTGGTGGACTTGTGCGTAGGACCTACCTAACATGGCAATGTGGGTAAGCACAAAACAGGCCAATTGTGAGCTACCTCGGGTCTGACGATCAGCAAAAACTTTCAGCATGCACAGAAAGATATGAAAATGACACTATATTTGCACGTTTCTAAATATATTTGCTTTGCCTTTGCCTTGTATTTGTTGCAATTTCGGTGTGAGATCCGAAGCTAGCACGCCCATTTTTTTCGCATGTCACAATGCTCAGCAGTCAGCAGCTATTCCAGGCAGCTAAGTTCTGAAAACACCCTCCTCATTTTCTCAGAATCTGTTGGTATTGTCGTAACGTTTCATGCTGCATACTGTAGAAGTATTATTACGTATACCGCAGTGCATGATGTCGAATTCGTCAGTGCCGAATAAACACTCGTTTCATTACAAATAAGAGAATTTTGCTGTGCAGGCGTATTTGCAAGCAAGCAAGAAAATAATTGTAAATTGTAAAATATTACGTCCTGAAGCGACACATAGACTACGAGGGACGCCGTAGTGAAGGGCTCCGGACTAATTTAGTCCACCTGTATTTTTTTTTTTAACGTACGCTGACAGCAGACGGGCGCTTTTGTAGTTCGCCTCCATCGAAATACGGCCACCGGGGCCGGGATCGAACCCACGACTTCGTAATTAGCAACCGAACGCCGAGTGAGCCACCGTGGCGGGTCTCTTTACAAGTAAGCGTCTTAGTGTGAAGACCTTTACAGACTTTGTACTCTAACCTGGGACTCTTTGTAGCATCTCACGCCCGACATCAGTAGCCTCGACACATCAAAGAACGCAAGGAAAAGTCCTGGCGCTTTAAATATCATTTACTTGCCGAGGAATTCTCCAGCTTCGCATCGCACAAAAGCCGTTGCATGCAGAGTCGCCGCTTGCCAGCTTGCGAGGGCGCGAACACGCCGAAGCTGCGTTTTCGGGCCATGTGTGCGTTTTGCTTAACAAACGGAGAAAATAAATACGACGTACAAAACTCGCGGCGCCCTGCAGTGCGTGTGTGCTCGCGAGTGTTTATGCCAGAGGCCCTCTTGAACTTTGACGAACGCGGCGCGGAGGGGCAGGAGGGCCTCAGAGCCCGTCTCAAGAGCGAGCGGGCTCCCACGCGTAAAATAATAGATCTAAAAAGAAACGAAAAATAAACTAAACGAACGAAGCCAGCGCCCCCCTGCAGACGCGCTCGTATGCGAACTGACCGCCCGGATCTGCCCGACGAGTAGATTCGCCTTTCAAATTCGCTTTTTTTTTCTTCTTTTTTTTAGTCGGTCGCTCGTTTTAGTTCGCAGGCTTTTCTCCGACGCGCGAGCCCTTCGTACTTCTTTTCCCGGGATCGGCCAGCCAAGGTTGGGCGCTCTTTTATTCCGGGCTTCATCGCGTAAGGCGCAGAAATGTTCTAGTCAAGGTTGAACGCCTCGACTCGACCGACCCTTAACGCCGCGGCTGGTCTGCTAATAAAGCTCCCACGAAAAGGAGGTGGCAGAGGGAGGGGGGATTGCCTTTGTGTGTGGGTGCCCTCCAGAACACGTTGCTAAGCGGCGCATAAGGTGCGCGTGTTCGCAGTGTGTAATAATTCAAACAAGGCGCACACGTAAACACACACACACACAAAAGCAAGGAAGCAAGCCAGCGCGCCGGGGAAGACAAAAGCACGGCGCACGAAGGCAATCAAGGCCAGACTAGTGTAGCTGCTGGTCGTCGAACAATCAGAGAGATTAATGGCGCCCGCCTGAGCGTTGTTAATGAGTGCCGATAAAGCAGGGCTCGAGCCGCGGAAAGTCATAATGCAGATTTCACTGACAACTCCATCAGGCGGCCGCGAAAGAAAGTTTCATAAAACGGCGCCTCGGCAGGGCCATCCTTGTTCTACCGAGGTGTAAGTAAGGCTCCGCACCTTGCCGGCTGAAAAGCTTGCACGAATATAATAACGCCGCGCCAAGAACAGTCAGGGACGTAAGCGAGGTCGTGAGTAAATCACGACGTCTTTCGCGATATTGCGGGGGAACGTTGGGTAAATCTACGTGAATGACGGCGCGCGGCGATTGGATATTCAGCGAACACTCTATGGGCGGAAAGTGAAGGGAACAGCTTGTCAGGCAGCTTGGTCCATACTTGGCGGCAGCTTCCAACGCGCGCTGTGCACACACGCCAGGAGGGCTAATTTATTTTTTCAACGTGAATGTCCTGTCATCGCTAAGAGGTACATGTCTATAGAGATATGAACTGAAAAAGTTATCCGGTCAACTATTTTTCGCGCTATTTTTACACAATTCCTTAAGGTTCCCTTCACTACCACTTCACTATCACGTCGCTACCGTGACTACCCCGATCTCGCGGCATGTTCCGATGATTGTTTGCGTTCTACTCGTTTGTTTTCCAGCAAAGCAATGGGGATCTCCAGATTCCTAGAAAGCAGTGTTACCGCATCAAGACCGCCTTGGTCCGTTTGCGACAAAACACGGCTATAGATTTAATAATCGTATCGCACATACGTCTGCACGACGCTGTTTTTCGACACACCTGTGCTTTCGCGGTTCCGTGTTCTCAAAGAGCACCTGCCAACCAAGTCTTGAGAGACGCGCACGCCTGCTCATACTGCCACGTACCTGTCCATGTCCGCCCAGTAGCGAGTGGGCCGCGGCTCCGGCCATCTGCAGCGCCTTGCTGGCCACATCTCCGGCCATGGATGCGCCCACCTTGGCCACAGCCTCGGAGCCCGGGACCGCCGGGGCGGGTGACAGCCGCGGGGGCATCGCGCCGCGTCCCGGCACCGCCGTGGTCGCCTCGGCCATGGCGGCGCCCGTGCTGCCGCAGCTCGAAGAGGCCGGGCTCAACGGTGCCGTCAGTCCGGGACTCGAAGCGCTGGACGGGCCGAGGCAAGAGACGAGCACCGGCGGACCGCCGGCAGTTCCCGGACCCCCCGCTCCCCCCGATGAGGAGCCGCCACCCTGGTTCGCCGCGGCGGCTGCTGCTGCCTGCTCTTTGGCTCTGGCGACGGCTTCGATGTTCTGCAGGAAAGCCTGAGTGCCCAGCAGCGCTCCCGGCGACATGCTCTCCAGGATTTTGCCTGCGTCGAGAAGAAGAGCAGAGGGGTAAGGGGTGATTCGCTGCTCAACGCAGTTCGCTTTGTAGCGTGCATGGCAAGGTAGGGACCGTAGAGGCAAGCGCTGCTGTGGGCACCGCATAGCGTTACCACGCCGAATGGTTTTGCCAGTACTATGCACTATACAACGCAACGATACTTCGTTCGCATCACATCAAATGCTGTTGAAGACCTGCAGAAGAGGCCGCAGATAGATCATCAACGGTCCCTATTAGAAGTTTTTGTAACATGAATAGCACCTTGGTCACAGCAAAATTGAAGTTGAGCGACATGCCACCGAATAGCATACAGCACGGTAAAGAGGTATATAGGTTAATACGAAGTTGTGAACGATATTATTTAACGTCTCAGAAACAAGCGCAGATGACTTATATTTAAAATATACAACAGAAATATTGGCAGTAGTGTATCTCAAAATCGTTGCGCAGTGTTCTTAAAGTAACATTCTCAAATGGGATGCTTTTAATGCGCCGAATGTTTGGTGTTGTTGTAATTCAGCGACTCCTTATCCTCCAGGCTATAGCATGACTTGCTACAAGCTTTAACACTGGATGCATAAGCATGGGTGCGGCTCGTCGCTCTTTTAGTCGCCGTCGGCACAAACTGAGTCATTCAGGAAACCAATGTTCGGCCGCAGCTTACCTAGCAGTGAGCATAGAAACAGTGCACACACGAAAATGGATACATGACAGTGAAGCGAAAAATACAGAAAATAACAAAAAATTCATTTCATGAACGCACGAGACACACTCTCAAATTATGAAGCACGCACTTTACATCACGTGTCTCTTTTTTTTTTTTGCTTACGTGTGTATAAAGCTATCTGAGAAGTAACTAAATGAACTGTTTTGCAATGTAAGACCCCATTAGCGCTTCCAAGTTGTTTCCCTTTAGATTCAACCTGGTTCGGTTATTCTTCATCGACAACGCATCAATGCTTGTCCCAGAGCGCGTACAGGAGGTTTTCGATTCATCAAGATAGGACCGCAGAAGCGTTCCATTTCCTTTAGGCCTACATCAATCTTACTCCGAAACGAAATGTATCATTGTCCGGGAGTCTTTTTCACGCGGCATCCGTGCTCGCAGTGCAAATGCGAGTGTCGCAATCCCCGACGCGTGCACCAAGGTTTTGCCTTCACGGCTGCTCACCACAGCGGTGCTTACACGGCACGCACACATTCACGCCGAACCAGACATTCCTATACGCCGAGGCCAATTACGCGGTGAAAATAGGAGAAAAGAAAAAAGAAGAAATCGCAGACGGACTAGCACATACTTCTCGCAGCGGGATGTTAAACAAAATTATGAGCAACTCTAACCTTGCGCCAATACTTTAAGAACGAAAGGTCGCGTCATTTCTTTCCCGAGCCCATCCTGCACTGTTGATTTACAGCGCCGACTTTTTCAAGTTGGGCGCAGCAGACAGGATGATTCCGCGCTACCGACTGCGAGCATCGTTTCATTGTAGGCTCGGACGGCTTATTCGCGCCGCATGAAGCAAAGCGGAGTAAGCGACAGGTTCAATTTTGTGTTCGCACACACGCACACACACACATCTACCAACGGACGCAGGCATAGCTGTGCTCTATTTTTCTCCGCAGCCCTACTTAAAGCAGACTGCCGACGGGGTCGCTTTGGAGAAGACTGAACCAAGCGAACGAGAAAGGTGAGAAAGCAGAGGTGGCACAAGACGCCTTGCCGCCACGTCTGCCCCGTCCGCGACGCGTCGAGCAGAGGTGCTAATTCTATTTCTTATTCTTGCGCCGGGGCGGCTCGGGAGCGGGCTGATTAAACGGGCAGGGCAACGCCGCGTTCAAACAGGCCGCGTGTTAATTGCATTTCGCCCCGAGTCGCGGCGCGCAGGGCTCGTACCGGCAGACACCCCGAGAGATGCATTCAGTGACAAGCCTCAATGATGGATTGGGAAGCGTCCACACGGCACGAAAAACATGCGCGTTGCGCTGGCCGCGTATATATATGTTGAAAGAGGGGCACAAGAAAGCTAAAATAGAAAAAAAAACTAACTCGGATAGGTGTATATAGGCGTAGAGATCTCGCCGAGAACACGGACACACTCCCGAAAGAGCCGCGGCGTCCGCTGCTACTTCAGCGACGGCGACTGTGGCGCCGACTGGCGCAAAAGAAACGAATCAGCTTCGGAATCTGCGTGCGCCACTCCTCGTTTAAGAGCGCCCCCTTTTTTTTCATTTCTCTCTTCTTTTTTCGGCGTTTGTCTGGACATTCCGCTCGCTCTGAAACTTTGAAGAGGCGGAGACGTACGAAGAAAGAAGACGCAAGGACGACCCTCGGCCGGCTCTCTCTTAAAGCGAAAACCTGGCGCGGCGTGTCCGTTGAGCTGGCAGGTATTCAGAGGAGGCGTGACCGACCATCGCACGTTCGATCAAACGTTAAAATGAAACGGAGAAATAAAGATTCCGAAAACGCTTCTGAGTCAGACTCTCGATATTAAGAGAGCCGGAATAATTTGAGAGAAGCCGAGCCGCGCACGATACGTGCGCGCATCCTTTAATCGGACGGAGAAATACGAACAAGCTGTGGAGGCATGGAACAGACGCAGTTCCGGAATCTGGCGTGAGAGTCACTCGCCTGTTTAGAGATGGGCGTGGCCATGATGGTGCCGCAGATAGATAGATAGATGCGTGCGAAGACCGTTCCTTTTCCCTACTTTTTCCTGTGTGTGTTTTTTTTTTTTTTACTAATGCATGACGTCCAGCGAAACGCCGTCATGCAGCATCTGGTTACGTCATCCGCTACTCTGTCATGAAAAGAAGCGCGCAAGGAATGTTCAGTTAAGGCTCGACTCGGTTCGTTATAAATGCTCACAAAAAATTAATCACCCGGCAAAAGTTCTCAAATGATCCGCGAGTGTTACAGACTGGATTAGGGAAGTATGGAGGGCCGTGTATTTTGACGAACGCTTTGTTTCGGATTTCATCGCGAGATGCCGCTTACACCGCAACATAATTTCGACCAGAACAGATGAGTGGAAGCTAAGATTTCAGATGTAGGAATACCAGGTACATTGATCGAACGGGGGCTCTCCACATGCGAAGCAATAAACACGCGGACCTCTGCTAGCCTCAGATGACGTGCCTGCATTTACTCATGAAAACATGATTTTTAATTATTCGATATTGCACGCCGCGGTGGCTCAGTGGTTAGCGCGCTCGGCTACTGATCCGGAGCTCCCGGGTTCGAACCCGACCGCGGCGGCTGCGTTTTTATGGAGGCAAAACGCTAAGGCGCCCGTGTGCTGTGCGATGTCAGTGCACGTTAAAGATCCCCAGGTGGTCGAAATTTTCCGGAGCCCTCCACTACGGCACCTCTTTCTTCCTTTCTTATTTCCCTCCCTCCTTTAACCCTTCCCTTACGGCGCGGTTCAGGTGTCCAACGATATATGAGACAGATACAGCGCCATTTCCTTTCCCCCAAAACCAATTATTATTATTATTATGCAAGAAAGCTGAAGGCAATACTCAATCAGGTCAAACGACCGGCTGCATGATAGAGAGAGAGAGAGAGAGAGAAAAGAAAATCAGGCGCACGCACACGTGTTCTTTCGTTCCATAAGTTCTTCGCTTATGACCTTTGGTTATGACGAAGCGATGAACCAAACATTTTCAGCGAAAAAAAATGAAATTCTTGATTAATTTGGCAACGCCTCACACGCGATACATCCCGCATTTTAGCCTATTGCACAACAACCTCCGCGCGTTCTCAACCGAAGTGCGCGGACACAGAAAGGAGGATGAGAACAGGAAAAGCAAACCTGCAGGAGCAAATCCCGCAGTGCGCGCAAATCATAGCAAGAAGGCACACGCTACGCCGACAGCGTGGAAGCGCGAAATGCTCTAAAACGCTCGGCAAACAGCGGACTCTGTCGGCGCGGACAGCCCACGGCGCCCCCAGATGCAGCCCAAAGCCGAGGAGAAGGAGAACTGGCGGACGCCGCGGGGGAACGACTCTCGTCCGCGAAGCGCGCCAGATCGTAAATAAGGGCCTTATCTCGGAAAGCGTCTCGGCGAGATCTTGTTCAACGGCGAGCCGATGAGCGCACACGTCGCGTGCGTCTGTGTCGGAACGCGTGTACGCACATACTCACGCGAACACCGAGCCAGGCGTCGCAACTGCTTGTTCTGCGGATGCGCTCTTCCTTTTCGGGCCGTCCGCGCGGGCAAGGTGGTGGTGGTGCTGAAGACTTTTATCTGATCGGCACTCGCCCGTGTCGAGTGAGGAAGCGTACCCGATTGTGGATGGAGGTATATGGTCAGCTATACAGGCGATCTCCATCTCGCAGGCGGCGGGCATTCTCATTCTAGCTCGAGATCATGATCAGAATAGGGAATTGATCTTGTAGACGCGCAGCAGTCTTACACGAGGGCGGCAAGTGCTCGGCGTCCGAAGACCGAACATATATTACAGTACATTAATGAGGAAGGTCATTGTCAGTAGTACGAAGGAACATTCTTCCGCTGTCTTTTCAAATAAGTAGAAAAGCCGACTGCCTTCTGGCGAGCTCCGAACTTCACCTTGATGTGGCCCCTTATAAAAATGGTTTAAGACTTTCTAAATACTTTTTGTGGACTTTATTGCCTTCCTATAAATATTTTATTTTTTCTGTTCATAGTATGTACACTGTCTATAGACACAAGTCTACTAAAAGTGTACGACCAGAAATCTATAGAATTCGTCTATAGAAAGTCTGCAGACTTTATAGGCAAATGCCTACGGACAGTCTATAGGCTGTCTAAAGAAATTTTCACGCCCGGTTCGTTGGCCCTGCCGAGTCAGAGTTTCCCCACTGCGCCTAATGCGGCGTACCAGAGCCTTCTGCAAGGCACGAATGAATTCATGAATGAATTAACGCAAACCTTCAGTGAGGTAACTCTTCACGACACCAAAAACAAAACAAAAAGACAGCAGGTCACATCAACGGCCACAGTTTGTCATGCACGTAAATGCGCTCGCATCTGCACAAGATATCTGTGCATGTTAAAGTAAGAAAAATATAAGTAACAGGAAACAAAACCTCCAAACCGAAAGCTGGCTTCCAGGGACGGCATGAGAGGATAGGGTCAAGCCCTGCTGAAGCTTGATACGCAGTGAAGCCATGTAGCGGTCCACACACGCCAAGGCATATGTCAGGAGCACCGCCGGCAAAAAGATCGAGGAACAAAAGTAACTTCGTAATACAGAATGCTAAGCACAATTTGCCAAACGTCAACCTACGTCTCCTTCGTAACGAGCTAATAATTCATTGACGCTGTGACGATTTTTCCGTGACGAGGGTTCTGTCGTTGCAACATCGTCCGCCTTAACCCTTTCGCCGTGTGGTGCAAGCCCCGAAAAGAGAAATAACCGCCGGAAGGTGTGCAGATAAGTGCACGACGGCAAAATCCGTGAAAGCAAAAAAAAAAAAAATCAAACGGCGAAGCCTGTGCGTTTTGCCTCATCGGCCGACTACGCCTGCTTGGCCTCATTCGCGGCTCTAGGAATGAAGAGCTGAGATGAGAATGCAATTAGTATTCGAATTGGGAGAGAGGTATCCGCACGAAAACTGGGGCAAGAGACATCGCGGAGCGCTGAAAAAAAAAATAATTAACGTGCCAAAGACGAAGCGCTCGACCTGACTGAACTGACGGACCGAGTCGAGTGAGGCGCCAGCTGTCTTCGTCTTGCGAGCCGGCCTCGTCCATGTCTCGGGACGAACGAGAAAAAACGAGAACAAAAACGAGAAGACGAGACGAGGAAACACGTCCGGCCTCTTCCAACGCTGTGCAAGATCCACGGCAAGCGAAAAGAAATCACGACACAGTGGTCACCGCGGTACAGCAGATTTCCTTCATTCGTTCCCGGACATACAGTAGCTGCTTCAATATCTGTTAGTTTTGTGTTTCGGTAGTGCTAAACCAGAACCGGAACCGAGGAAACGACAAATGCACCCACACTACGCAAACGGTGGCGTTCCCTCCAGACTGAGAAACAGCTATTAAACGTGCCTCACCAAAAATAACAGTGGTTTTCGGAAATCACCCTATGAGACATTCCCAGTTCAAGAAGTACATTCTGCACTGAACCGGCCCCTACGTTATAGAAAAATGAAATTGCTCGTTCAGCAGTGCAGCTCTGAGGTTGTAGGAAAAGATACAGAACAACAAAAGAGGGAAGGAAGATGTGATAACTGGTCCAACCTCACATCACTGCCCCTTCATAGTGGTCAGCACCGCTCTGGAGCATTCGATCTAACTTCACATCACTGCCCCTTCCAAGTGAAGAGCACTGCTCTGGGGCATTCAGTCCAACCTGAAATCACTACTCTTCCAGAGTGACGAGCGCCGCTATAGAGCATGTGGGCAAAGCTGACATCACTGTCCCTTCGAAGTGACCAGCACCGCTCCGGAGCATTCGGTCAAACTTCACACCGCATGCCGCTTCCAAGTGACGTTAAGCAAACACGCGACAAGGTTGCAAGGCATCGCAATGCTGCATACATCCAAGTGCTGCGCACACGCAGTGTAGACCAAGGGAAGTGTAATGAGTGACTTGGAGAAATAAAGACCAGAATTTCCCCAGGTTCATATCGTAAGCTTGCAGGAACGCGTTCTATCAGATGGGAAGAAAAAAAAAACGAAAGAAACGATATGGAAATCCTGCTTATCTCTTCCGCACCGTCAGTTACTTCTGCACGAACGGGACGAGGGTAAACTGAAATGAGCAGGGAATTTTTTTTTTATCACGCTTGCAGCCACCTACTTAAACGAAAAACAGCATGCAGAGTCGCCGCATATAAGTGCTACAAAAGACGCTGACTCATCAGGATTGTCAACAATGATATCAGTCAGCTAAGAAAGGGCGTAGAGAGAGGAAAAAGAAACTACTCCTCGTTCACGGTGGTAACTTTTTTCTTTTTTTTTTTTGCCCCGCAGAGCGTGTTGCGTTGTGGCAGGATGGCGCCTGCGGGCTCGGCCTCCCAAGGGTGGATCCACGCATGCGTTTTTGCCGGAGAGTTGCAATCCCACCAACATCACCGCGTCACGCTTACAGCGCGCACACAACAAGATAACCGTTAAGTGACCGGGCACCCCCCCTCCCCCCTCCATCCCACTCCCTCCAATCCAAGCACCTTATAAAAACACGCAAAAATAAAACACGAACCAAGCACACTCCACAAACAAATCGAACTTGGCGCGAGCGCACGCATGCGCTGACAATTCATTTGCGAAAGGGTGCTAATGAATGGCATAAAAAATAGGGCCCGGTCGGAGACGCGGCCCGAAATGAAAGCGAACCAAAAGAAAAGAAGAGCAGAAAGAAAGAAAAGGCTCGCGCTACCAAACTCAACCCTATAGCCCCCCCTCCCGTTCGCTGCTCGGCGACTGCGCACATCTCGGAGGGCAGAGAGCTAGCAGAGAAAGGGGCAAAAACAAAATCAACGTTAACGTCGCCCAAATAGACGCAAACACTGGGTTGCGAGATAAAAAAATATATTAATAGGGACAGAGTCTGGCACGCACGCAGAAGAGCGAGCATCGCGATGACAACGCGTTGCTTCATGACTCACTGGAGAGTGGTGCTGTGGCAGCCCACATCTCCGCGCCAGGGGCATTCCATTTCCTTTTGTCGTTTCATTCGGTGCTGCTGACGCTTCTTGCGCCTGTTTCTCTCTCAGCGACTGTTCTTTTCTCGTTTTAATGCTTACAGCGTTGCAATCACATTAATATTTATTTTCTTCCAGTGCCTTCCTTCATTACCATGAGTGTGACTGTGTGGAAAAAAAAAGAAACCAAGAAAATGACTACAATGAAGGGTGCGAGGGCTAAGCCAATTGTTTGTTATTTATCGCCTTCCTCCCGTTTATCGCCAAGAGAAAGGAGAGGGCTCCCGAGCAATAAAAGAACGAAACAAGAAAAAAAAAAGACTGCAGTTGCATCAGCGGCGTCGCCTCCAAGCTTTTATTTAACCACAGAGGCACGCCTTCACGTACTAGTGAGTCATGTGTGTACTGCCTTAGTGGCTTATTATTTTTTTTCCCCTCTGTCTTTCACTTCTTCCATTTGCGCGACGGGCCATATAAGTCCCGAGCGAATGGGGGACCCGTGATGCATGAAGAAGATAAGGCGGGAAACGAAGATTGCGAGCCCCGTTCCCAGAATAACATGCCATCCTGCCCTTGGCTTCATTACTCGCTTTACGCGAAAAGGCTATACGCGGAATCTGGACAGCCCTATTACAACGTAGGCCTTGGGGTGCAGCAGTGCTCCAAAACGCACAGCCTTCCTTGGCTTTACCGAAACTGAGGATGGTTTCTTGAAATCACAAGGCGTCTGAAACCCACAATGCGAGCGGCCAGTTTAGTGTGGATTCGGTGATTGCCCACAGGTCTCACCCGAACTCAACGATTCCCTGCCCCCATATCCCTGAAGCCGCCCCGCCCACGGCGGCCCCACCTAAAGCGAGCTGGATACCTCGGCTTCTCTGAGCTATGCAGAACTCCTAATGCCGGTGACCCACAGTGTACACCATCTTTCTGCCAGTATGGAATGCATGTTGCCTCGAAACTCGTGCTATGCCGTCAAAGCAGTTGATCAATCAAGTAAGTCTACTCTTCGAAACAAAACCGGCGATAGCGACTCGCGGTTTCTGTAATCTATAGAACGAATATTCGGTATCCGGATGATTTGTGCCAAGCTTAAACCAACCTACCAGCATCTTGTTGAAGCTACATGATGCTACAGGCAAAATTGTAACAACTTGTAACGAACTCGGCAACTATATATGGTAAAACAGATGCGAAATTTCTACATGATGTCCGACTTCCCTGATTTAAAGGCAAACCCAGTTTCTGGGTGGCAAAAGCTTGAGAACAGGCGTTCGCATTCACTTTGTCGTTAACACAACTCTCTCTACTGTGACTTTTTTTTTTTACATTCTAGAAGCATAAAACGCAAGAACACTTGAGAAAATTTCCAAGCTAAGAATGTTCTTCTAGCTCTGAAACTAATTCGTTTTGTACTCTCCTGGCTACGACAGCACAATATGTCTGTGTAGCTGATTGGTCCTGCAAGTTAAACTAACGGAAACATAACAGTTTTCCCGCTGTGACATTGATATATACGGATATTTTAAGAAGGGTGGAGGTTCATGGTACTGTCTTCTTGACAGCTGGTGTGTAGCATCATTGGTTACTGAAGGCGAATGACACCAACATACGTAGCTAGCCACTCAGCTCGCATTTAATATATCCTCTTCATCGTTAAAGATGTCGCTAATCAGTTCGTTCGGGCTGCCGCGGTGGCTTAGTTAAGGTCACGATGTTCGGCTGCTCATCCGAAAGACGCAGGTTCGATCCCGGCCGCGGCGGTCGAATTTCGATGTAGACGAAATGCTAGAGGCCCGTGTGCTGTGAGATGTGAGTGCACATTAAAAAACGCCAGCTGATCCAAATTATCCGGAGCCCTCCATTACGGCGTCGCTAATAGCCTGAGTCGCTTTGGGACGTTAAACCCCCTAAAACCAAACTAATCAGTTCGTGAACTGCTAGTCCGTGCAACAAGGACCTCTTCTACATTTCCAAAGCAGCCTGTTCAAGTACGCCCGCCCCTGTCGCGTCGCTTCCGCATAAAGGCCTCAAATAAAAAGGCCACCAGAGCGCGCCCCCTGGCTCAACCTTGCCAACAAAGCCTAAAAAAGGCCTAATCGCACGAGCCAGCAGCCCCGCCGACTGCGAGAAAGTAGTGTTCGGCGAGCAGAATTAGCCGACGACAACGCGGCCGCACCGCTCGGCATTCATGCCTCCCTTTGCTCGCCGGTGGTCACCCGAGCGTTTCCGTATCGCAGTTCGCCACAGCGGCGCGGCCTATCGTGAGCGGCGGCAGCGTCGGTGGCGCGGCGCCGGCGCGCGAACGAAAGGCCGGGAGCGCGGCCAGCGCGTACGTGCGCTTAATCCAAACAGCCTCCCCTGCTTCCCTCTCTGTACACCTCCCCGCTCGAACCGAGCGTGAAGCGCGGGTGGAAGGAACGGGGGAAAGACCGTATTCCAGCTCTTCCGCATCATTTTCGCCCGCGAACCCCTCTCGTGCTCTTTCCACAATGCCACAGCCGCCGGTGCGGCTCTGCGAGGGCGAGGGAACGGAAGGGCTGCTGGCTGGGGCAGAAGGAGGAAAGAACGATGGAGGCAGGCGTCGCGGCCGCGAGCGCCAAGAAAGAAAAGCGCTCCGCCCCCTCTCCGTCAGCGACAGCCAATCGGGAGCGACCATCTTTTCTGGCCGGGGTACGCCCCCGCTGTAAGAAAAAAATAAAGGGGGGAGGAAAGTGCTGAGAGCGGTAGCAGCGAGAGAATAGGCCGAGGGGAGGGGGGGGGGGGGGGGGGGAAGCAAGCGCTCTCGCGTAGTACAGGCTATTTCTTTTCGCCGTTTCCCCCACGTTGCTTTGGGTGTTCTGTTCTTGTTCTTTTGTCTGTGGCAGCTTGTCATTTTTAAACTTTCAAACACGTCGAAGCAGACGCAAGGAAAAAAAAAAGCGCGCATAGACAGCACGCAGGCAAAAAAGAGACGGGAAGAATGACGAACTTAAATACAAAATACTCCTTATGCAAGGAACGAGACAGACGAGATGACTTGGAAGAGGAGAGAAAGAAGATTCCACCCCGGCCGGCGCGTGCGTTCGCACACACCGCTCCGGTGACGTCAGCTCCCGCAGAAACAATAGACGACAGGCCAGCCAGGCGCGGAGTCCTGCTTCTCCTCTCCCTTTTCATAGACTACACGTATCCCTCTCCACTGTAGAGAGGGGGCAGAAAGGAAATATATTGCAAACTCAGGGACAGGCTCCGAGGCATGCCAAGGCTTTTGAAATCTGCGGGTCTTTGCGCCGTAGCGCGCGTTTACTGTTACGCGTTTGTTCTCCGGCTGCGGTGACTGCCGAACGTTCTCCTCTTGAGGCGTACGTGCGCTGGTGCGGGCGCTTTTTTTTTTTCCCCGGCTTTCTTCGGCGTCGGTTGAGCACGGCGGATCAAGTGCGCTCAAATGAAACGAGAGGAGATTTCAAGGTTGAACAAAGGTGACTGACGTCTCGTCTCCCAGGAGAGGGGGGGGGGGGGGGGATCTACAGGGGTCGCGAAAAGACAGCGGCGCTATACGGCGAACTCCGAGAAAGAAGATTCCCTGCCTAAGTGATCCGATCTTCGCGAACATGTTGGCGACTCATGTGACGTTTCTGCATTGATGCATTGGAGCTGCGAAGTTGGCGGCTCGCGTAAGCCGGCGCGCCTGAGCGCGCCAATTACGTCACATGCAGCGGAAGATTAAACCGAAACGTAGCTCACGAATAATCAGTGTTCCGCGTTGTTCATTAGTTAGGGATGAAAGTGGAGGCAGAGATTGGTGCAGTCAGCACTTTACACTGGCAGTTCGTCACACCTAATTCCACAAGGTACTCATTTTCAGTCGCCGTGTCAAGAAATGGGTTTGATTGATTTCAAGAATTACGTTTCAGGTCTACTTGCATACAGAAGCGACTCGAGACATGCTTGTTAACGCCCATAGCTGTATTCAGGACATACTCGCGACTAAACAACACCCGACGCTATTTTTTCATCTTAACGCAACCTCTGCTATAATTGGGGTACGTCAACATCGTACGTGCTCGCCAGACACTGCTTAGATGTGACACAACACAGAGAGCGGCGTACACAGATAGCTATCTGCATATGTCTCTTTCTCTTTAGCCGCTTCTAAGCATGCGAGCATGTGGAACCAACGAGACTCAAGAGAACTACGCCCGCTTCACACATTCTGCTAAAGCAGGGGTTTGAACTATTTTTATTCATCGCTTCAAAGCTGGAGGTCTTAAGCCTGCCCTCCACCCCTCCCCGTCTTCTCGAATCCGCATACAGGCACTCACACCGCTCAGACGACATGGAAGAAGGGAGGGAGGCGGAGAGGGAGTTAGCGACATGCAACTTCTGTCATCCCCAATCGGGCTGGCGGCGTGTGTCAGCCATTTGTCAAGGGCAGTCGGAAGGCAAGGCGCTGAACCTGCAGCAGCAAGCACGCACGCGCCAATGTCCTTCCAGCCGTGTGCGCGCGGTGGCAGGCACGGGGGCCGCATATGTGCGCGGACGCACGAAGTGGCCGGCTGTAGCCCCCTCCCCGTGTTTGCGCGAAAATGAACACAGTGATAACGATAACGTTAAAAGACATAAACAAAAAGCGAGTGGGGAGTCTGCGTGCGTGGCCAGCAGCCGTGGAGGATCCGTCGACAGAAACGAGACGCGTCGTCGTATGCGGGCCCAAATTTCATGCGCGCTCGCTCGCTCGCCGCCATCAAAACGAACAGCGAGCGGAGGAACGTGAGTAAGCGAGACAGAGAGAGAGAGAGCAAGTGAGAAAGAGAGAGAGAGAGAGGAGCGATCAAGGCACACACATAACCGCATATGCGGCCAGTCTTCTTCGACAAGCGTATACGAGCGCGCACGGCTCACTATATACAAGGGCGGCCAACAGAAGCGAAGTATTTCGACTCACGATTCGACGGCGCCAGCCACTGCGTGCGCTTGTATTCATTTTCCTTTTTTTTCTTCTTCATCCTTTTCCCGCTCTCCGTCTAGATCAAACTACAGGCAGCATATTGATGGCGTGCAGGTAATGCGATTCCAGCTCGGACGCTATGCGGCGCCGCTGTGGAGGCGAGGCGACCTGTTCGGAGAAGCGTTATGGGAGCAAAAGCCGATCGCAGATAAGGTTCGCCTGGAATTGGACTGCGAGGGCACAGGAGGAGGAACGGGGTGTTCGCTGGCGTGGCGCTGGTGTGCTCATGAGTGTGAGAAGGCGTTGTGCGCTATATAATGCTTATGGGGAGCGATGGAAGCATGCCATAAATTTAATGGCCTTGTTCTCAAGGGAGCGGGAATAGCCGATGCGTTCAGATCACACAGCATAGGAGCATGCGTGATGTGTAGTAAGCGCCTTAACTGCGGCGTTAAAAACGCGATTTGACTAATGTACAACAATGGATATGTCTGTTCAAAGCAGCCTGTCATGTATGCGGTGCTTTCAACGAGTACTTCCTGATGGCTGCATTTCTGTGCGCACCAGCGAGAATTACTCGGGAAGAAATATGAGGCGATGAGAGCTTAATGAATTATTTACTTTATTTATTTTCAGATAGCCTAAATCCAGAGGACGCCTTAGAGACGGGAGGGAACAGAACAAATAATAATAATAATAATTGGTTTTTTGGGGGAAAGGAAATGGCGCAGTATCTGTCTCATATATCGTTGGACACCTGAACCGCGCCGTAAGGGAAGGGATAAGGGAGGGAGCGAAAGAAGAAAGGAAGAAAGAGGTGCCGTAGTGGAGGGCTCCGGCATAATTTCGACCACCTGGGGATCTTTAACGTGCACTGACATCGCACAGCACACGGGCGCCTTAGCGTTTTTCCTCCATAAAAACGCAGCCGCCGCGGTCGGGTTCGAACCCGGGACAGAGCAAACGCAAGCATTCACAGTTAGTGCCTAATTCTGTAGAATCATGTACATCGGCGAGGGAAACGCCGAGGCGGCTCCAGCGTTTCGAATACATGAATGCTTCCACAGCATCAGTAATCTCAGCTCCTTGCTATTCACCCACCTGGAGCTACGAGCTGTGGAATCTCTGACACTTACAGCAGTAACTAAATCCCGCACTGTTTTCCCTTGTTCTGCAGTTCGACGCATATAAAGGCAAGCACTGAGCGCTGTTTCGCCACGTCAAGCCGTTCCCGCAGGACGGCGGTATAGTTAACTATTTGGTGCACAGAACGAAACGATGTCAGCGACATCGCACGACGAGGCGCTGAGTTTCCGGCGGCAAGATAAGAACTATACAGTCGAACCACGTTATAACGAAACGGTTTATAACGAAATAATGCATACAAAGAAGTAATGGCAATTCCCCTCGGAAAGCTCGTAAACAAGGTCTATAACGAAGCTACGGCTATAACGAAGTAATTGGTAGGCCCCCTTAAACCTTGTTATAACGAAATGGTTTATTACAAAACAACGGATATAACGAAGGAATGTCGATTCCCCTTGGAAAGCTCGGTCAACACGGGCTATAACGAAGTAATCGCCGGGCCCCTTCAACTCAGTTACGCAGAGGTTCAACTGTTAATTATAAAAGTGGTAGAAGAAACGCGGTTGCAGCGCACGGGTCTCAACAAGGAGAGGAAGAAACCGACACGTCGCCGCGGCAACGAACGCAAATAAGCGCCAAGAAAGCACTGGCATGCGGTTTAGCAGAGCGAGCCGGGGTTGTTGTTGATTCTGAGCGGCGTGACCGGATGCGGGCGACAGACCGCGGCCGGAACGTGCGGTAACATACATACACGTATACATAGACAGGCACAAGACGCGACGACGACAGCGACACGGCGCCCGGTCAGCGCGCGTGACACACGCGATCGTGCGAACGGTGAGAGGATCCTGGTCGACCAAGGTCTGGGACACGGTCCGTGTGTGTACGCGGGCTGGCTCGGGAAAAATAAAACGGCAAGGCTGTGCACGGAGGGGAAGTTTGGAGGGTGAGGCGAGTGGAAGGTGGACATACACTTCCGTCCTGGACAATCCTTTGAGGAAGAACGAAGCTTTTGTGGGCTAAGCCATTCCCTTAGAGGCTATCGGTCGTCGATGACCTTCAATGGTCGGTGGGAAGATGGCAGAGAAAGAGAGAGACAGAAAGCAGGGTCCGATTAGCCTAGGGAGAAAGAAGGGGAATGGAACGAAGCATCGAGAAGGCGGGAGCAGGACCAGAGCGCGGATGATATGAACGAACGCTACTACTAATGGTTATAGCACGTCCACTATTGTTGCTACGCGGGACTTCTGTGCTACGGCCAAACTGGCCTCCGACCGCAGCTGCCGACCCACCACACCAGCTGGCGCCTGCAGCGCAAAACCATCTATGAACTCTGTAACTTTATTCAGTCTAGGGTTGTAGCGCTTGTATCTCGTTTCTGTGCCCCGTGATGCAATTGTACAGAGAGTATATATACATGAGAATGTCAACTCAAATACCATACCTGGCCCCTCAGGCCTTGCATATTCTTGTGCTGCTGAATCAGGCGACATGGCGAAAAAGGACGCTGGACTCAACACAGCGGGTAGGGATGCTATTGTATATGGTTTCCGTCTTCATCTTTCGCCAGTCGCTGCGCGATCCCGGTCGCGGGGTTCGTACCACGCACTGACTGCGAAACGTAACTCTCGTTTGGTCATAGTTTGGCTCTCTATAGTGGCTCTTAAATAACGTATAGAGTGGAGGTATGTAATCGATAAAAATGAATTAAAAAAGCCACTAAAGTCTGAGTCATAGTCTTTCCCTTTACATAAGCCGATGTTTTCCTGAACGCGCATTTCATAACGCGTGTATGCAAAACAATCTAAAAGAAAGACAAGCGCGCGTTATCTCCGAGCGTCTAATAACTGCGCACGACGGCGACTGATTTCCTCGACCGCTCGGTGCTAGAAGCGTGCGAACACGTATTTATGCCCCCGGCTTTGTACACGTGTGGTCGGGCGGCAGTAAATAAGGATCAGCGCCAAAGCTTCCAGGTGCATATAGAGAGAGAGAGCCCGAGTGAGTGCATGTGTGTGGTCGTTTCGCAGATTGGGAAGCGATGGCGCGCGCGTCTTCGGCGATTCGCGCGACAAGGCTTCCGTGAGCGCGGCGGTGATAAACTGTCGACAGGCATGCACGCTTACGAATTGCCAGAAAGGATTTAGGAGTGCATAACGGCGACACGCTGTCTCTCTTAAGCTTCTAAACGAGCAAAACATCACAAATGTATTGAAGAATTCGCGCATTTAACTCGCGGTTAGTGATGTCAAGTCATAAAACCACCGCATACAAGAAGTATATATGCATACGCCGAACTATTGTACAGGAGCATGCGTCAAGTCTTGAGCGAAATGACCACATTCGAAGCTTCGACTCATTTTATAGAGCCCATTTTATAGAGTTTTATACTCAATTTATAGAGCTCATTTTATATGCTCATTTTATAGATCTTCCACTCTGGATGAGAGATGTGGCCGCGGAAAGTTCAGTAACGTGCTGGCGCTTTCCAGGTGCACAGTAAGATGTCGCGGGTAGTAGAAACAAACACTTTTTTTTTATTCCGAGCCTGTTGCAGTTATATTAGGGAAGACATTTGCACTGCCGCGCAAAATGTCTGAGGTGAATGTAGAGCACGTATAAGGTAACGCCGCGATGGTTCGGTTGTTCGGCTGCTGACCGAGACGAGCTTGAGGTTCTGATTCAGCATCCGCGGTGTCCTCATTTTCATGGAAGCGAAAAAAAAACAAAACCACATCCGTGCACACGTTTACTGCAGGTCTCAGTGCATCGCCAAAGGACCTCAGGTGTTCGAAATTAACTGGGATTCCTTTTACAAACGGTGTGATTAAAAAACTAAAGTGCACACTTTGAACGTAAAGATCCGTTACCCATTAACTATGCTATACGCAGGGGATCTCTACGGTATTCTCTGTGCTCTAAACACTCGTACAGCAAACGCCAATACTGAAGTCTTGGAGAGCATGTGGAATCACTGACGTCTCGGAAAAAACATCCAGAAATTTCCGTCAATCGTGACGCATAGCTTCCTTCGCTCTTATTTCGTGCAATTTTAGTGAGGCAATCTGAGAAAAATGCAGACACAGTCGCGGAATCGCTTGTTTACTTGTGTCTGAAGGCAGATGCAATCTACACCACCTGCACTTGTCGTATTGTTCGCTGTTTCTTTTGGCCTGGGGAAGACTGAAACACATCAAGCCGTCCCCGCTATAAAGTTATTATTCTTAATTATAATAATAATCATGATAATAATAATCATAATTGGTTTTGGGGGAAAAGAAATGGCGCAGTATCTGTCTCATATATCGGCGGACACCTGATGAACCGCGCCGTAAGGGAAGGGATAAAGGAGGGAGTAAAAGAAGAAGGGAAGGAAGAGGTGCCGTAGTGGAGGGCTCCGGAATAATTTCTACAACCTGGGGATCTTTAACATGCACTGACATCGCACAGCACACGGGCGCCTTAGCGTTTTGCCTACATAAAAAACGCAGCCGCGGCGGTCGGGTTCGAACCCAGGAACTCCGGATCAGTAGCCGAGCGCTCTAACCACTGAGCCACCGCGGTGAGTAAGAAAAAAGCTCCAAACTACAAAAGGTTCGCAGCAACCAATTTATAACGAAACACTCAACAACTCCCAACGGGTAGCGTCTTTTATTATTATTATTATTATTATTAGAAATGATTACGAAAGCTACAGCTTAAAGCAAAACAAAAAAAAAAACGGCTGAGAAAGCGCTCACCTTTGCCTGCTTGCAAGACAAAAGTGAAACGATATACGTATACACAAGCAATTGGTTAATCCACACACGGGCCATTCGCTTGCGCTGGAGCTCACGTACACTTCGTTGCACTAAAGGAGCGCAAGTATCGGCGCAGATCAAACAGGGCGGAGTGTGGCCAAATGCAATATCGACACCGCACAGTGGAATTCACCGGTCGAGGATCGATCGGCAGGCATACGCATATTATATATACAAATAAAAACGGGTGTGCATTCGAAGCCAGTAAGGGTAAAAAAAAACAATCTGAGCAGGGCAGAAAGAAAGGAAAGAAGAAGGAAAAATAAAGCGAGGACATAAAAAGATTGGCCAAGGCGTATTTTCTTTCCCGAGCCCATTCTGACTTGGCCAACGCCGACTTACGGTGCACACACAAAGGCCGAGGAGACACGCCTAGTTTCTCCTGCATTTGCACGCTTTAGTCGCATTTTTTCGCCGTCTCACGAGCGACAAGGCTCAATGGAGGTGGAAACATAATGCAGCCAAGAATTCCAGTGCGCTTTCAAACTTTTTGTTCGTTCTTCTATACGCGGCGTTCTTACGCGGCTACCTTCTCGCAAGTCGACAGTCGCGGCTCGCGAGGGCGTAATACTCGACGCTGCCTTTTGCGTTTCGAACGGGAATAGATGCAAGTGGGCGTCACTCGAGATGAAAAAAAAATAAAATGGCGAAGTTACGCAAAAGCGTGACAGCTCCTACCACGCGCATTTGGCGACGAAAAAGGTGAAGGCTATAAAGACTAATGCACTGCGCCGAGACCTCCAAGAAAGAACGCAGTAGCAGTATGGGCCGGTCGGTGCTTTTGTCGTCGAAATGGGAAAGAGGGAAATTGCACGTTGACGTCTTTGTTTCCTTTTTAGTTTATATATTCTCGTCCTATTCAACCCCTTCTATTAGCAGCACAGAAAAAAAGTGCGGCTTCGCGAAACAGGAAGAAAATCATTTTTCGCCACAAACGTGTTGCCCCCTGCATTGTGTCGTCTCACTCAGTTCATACGGGAAGAAAAAGCGGTCCCCCCCCTCACTAATGGATGCCTTTTGAAACCAGGCGTCGTCAAAATGCTACGCACGGCGATCGGAGAAAAAAAAAAAAGACAGTCGTTTTGAGTAAATTGCGAAGGCGCCCGCAAATATTAGCTCCTTCTTTGGTGTCGTTCGCGGGGCTGCCTGAATTTCTCGGTGAACGGCTATTGTTCGCGAAGAAAACAGCTTCGCCCCTTCTCCTCTTGATATCTACTTTAATTTTATGAAACGATAAAGAAACACGCACTCGAGTGACGTGGTTATTCGTTTCTTTTTCTGGCCGCTACAGACTCTTCAAGGTGTAATGGAAGTTTTGAAGGTCAATACGTTTTGTATTTCATTTCCTTCTTTATTTTTTTTCGGCCAATGAATGATATCACAAAAAGAAACACTAAAAACGTACAGCTCGTGCCTATATACCGCTTAAATTCACAGGCGATGAGTCTGCGCATGCTAATTCAAGTGCGTTCTGTGTCTGCTCGGTAGCTAAAAGGGTCTGCCTACGCTAGACCCACGCGCCATTTAAATGGAAGCGCGCTAGCTGCCAGAGGGAAAATGGATTCGAGAAAGGTGTTAGGAAACACGGCAAGGCGGCACAAATACGCGACCAGAAAGCAAAGCTCGCTGAGCTCAAAGAGGACATCTGTTTTTGTTTTGTTTCCTTCTCTCTTGATCGAATACGCAGCTCCTGCACAGCGCATGGTCCTAACCTGTCCTCCTGTACCCTCACATCTTTCCTTTCATTTATACATTCTGCCCGCTATCCTTTATTTCCGCTTCCCCAGCTCAGGTGCTTCAGTATGGATGGCAGATGCGAGGGGCTAGCAAAAATTTTCTCCTTCCTTTGTTACTATTATTTTAACAAAACCACTGTATAATCATCATCATCATCAAAGCGCATGAGGTCAGTTCATGGCCTCTGACATAATACAGGCTGTGAAACATGTTAACTAGCGCATACACAGACAGGCACCAAGTAAGAGACAGGACACACGGTAGTCCTGTCTGCGCTAGTTAATATGTTTCACAGCTACAACCAGCTAGCCCAAATGAAAGCCTTAGCATTGACATACGGGCCTCGTGGCGTTGGTGAAGTGTTCCTAAGACAGGACACACGGTAGTCCTGTCTGCGCTAGTTAACATGTTTCACAGCTACAACCAACTAGCCCAAAATGAAAGCCTTAGCATTGACATACGGGCCTCGTGGCGTTGGTGAAGTGTTCCTAAGACAGGACACACGGTAGTCCTGTCTGCGCTAGTTAATATGTTTCACAGCTACAACCAACTAACCCAAATGAAAGCCTTAGCATTGACATACGGGCCTCGTGGCGTTGGTGAAGTGTTCCTAAGACAGGACACACGGTAGTCCTGTCTGCGCTAGTTAATATGTTTCACAGCTACAACCAACTAGCCCAAATGAAAGCCTTAGCATTGACATACGGGCCTCGTGGCGTTGGTGAAGTGTTCCTAAGACAGGACACACGGTAGTCCTGTCTGCGCTAGTTAATATGTTTCACAGCTACAACCAACTAGCCCAAATGAAAGCCTTAGCATTGACATACGGGCCTCGTGGCGTTGGTGAAGTGTTCCTACGTACGCCCTTGAAAAGACTCGTGCGGGTCACCAGCCGGTTGCGGTCGAGGAGTCAGGCGTGACAAGGGTGCGACCCCATCGCCAACGAGGGGGCCTGACCACCCAACGCCATGGCAGACCCCAAGAGTCACGAAGAAGGGAACACAAGAATCACCCTTGCCTCAGCAACTAAAGAAAAAATATACAAAAGAAAAAGCTCCCTTTTCCACTCAGCGCGTGGCGCCCACCATTACAAAGAGGACCTGTCGGTTAATGCTTCTTCGCGAAAAATTGCCACTCGTGACGTTCTTTAGACCCTTTCGTTGCACCCCCCCCCCCCCTACCCCGATGCCTCTGTCTTTCTTTTTTCGTTCCTTTGCATAGGGAGAGGGAGGGGAGGGGGCGAATGGACGGCGTCACCAGCGACGTTTTCGCAAGCAGGGCTCGCTTTCAGGCGCCAACTTTTGTGCTGCACGTGGATGACACGCGACAATTATTGCGGCGACGTGCCTACCCTTCCGGGCTGGGTCGTTTGAAAACGGCCACCCGGCTTATTAAGAGCGGACGCAAGAAGGAGGGGGGGGGGGGGGGGGCGAAGAAAAGGGTGCACGGCTCCTTCTATTGAGATGTGGGGCCCAGGGCCGAGCCAAAGGGGACAAAAAGAAAACTATGAGGCTGCATGTCAAACGAAACCCAGGCAGGCATGCATGACTGATGCCTTGTGCGACGCAGGTCGACTGGAAGGGGAAAAAAAAAGCGAGGGAGGAGGGGGGGGAGGGGGAGGTCAAAGATCGATTCTGAAGTGAGACAACGATTTTTCTCCTTCCAAAGCCTTTTCTTAGATCCTGCTCCAAGAGCGTACAAAGAAGCGGATAATGATTGTCACGACGAAGCTCTGAAAACGAATCAAGGCGCCTTCAAAATTAATTCGTAGTGTAACAGAGTGCTTAGCAAGCGGCGGTGTAACGCAGTGTCATACATACCCAACAATTCTGGAGAAAAGCATTTTTGAACAGGAAAGAGATTATGAACGCATTTTTTTTATATATTGTAAAATATATATTGCAAGATTTCACAATAACAACCAATATATCCGCAGATGCTATAAACGTTTTCGAGACCGTCAAAATCGTTCCCCACTGATTTTCAATGGCAGCCTTAACTGCTTCCTGCGGGAGGTGGAAAAACTTTAAAAGATCTTGCTACATATCGGAAGAGTGGACCACATATTTCCACAATAATACCTTACAATTTTCCAATATTCAAAATTTTTGTCCAAGAATGTTGGACATAGCATGAGTGTTACCACTGTGCAGAAACCTACGCAGCTTGAAGAAAATAAACTGCAATACGAACCCTTTATTTTCTTTTTACGTGTAAACTAACTCTCGGGGCAGTGAGGGAGCTGTCTCAAACGGGCAGTGGTCAATCTCTTCCGTGCCACACCTGCACCAACCTTTGACCCTTCCTTAGCTCCTCTACGTAGCTCTCCGAGCATCGCTCAACGCAGCGACGAGAACGCGCAAGTGATTAAGCTGGGGTGCGCCGTGAAGGCACGCGTAGGCTCTCGGTGTCTTCCCCGTAGATGGCGCCTGCGTACGGGTGCGCAACGCGCCTCGGGCGAGTTCAAAACTCCAGTCTGGTTGAAAGACGGCGACCACCGTGAAATCATTTTTGAGACGCACGTGCGCGGACAAAAGAAGAGCTTATGCCCTCACTCCTTAAAGCCGCGCTCCTTTTTCATTTCTTCTTTCGGTTCCTCTCATAAACATTCGCTTTTTTTTTCCCCCGCCTTTGTTCGCTTCCCTCCTGCCTTCGGAGCAGACGGATCTGCGACGACGCAGGGCGCACGCGCAGCGAGACTGGACGCGTGCCCGTGAACCCCGGCTTGCCCGCGCGAGCCGACCTGCAGCCGTCTCAGAATTTGCATAATGAAGAGCGGGGAAGAAAAGGAGCAAGGATGGCGGCTCTCCCTACGTAGGGGGCGCACGTCGAAGAGGCAGAACAAAAGACGGACGGAAGGGCAGGGCGACCGCACCGTGGAGAGGGCGCGCGTGCGTGCCCTGGTGGCCACGCGCGGAGGCTAAAGAAACGTTTCTTGAACCCATCCATTTGCGTCCGAGCTAATCAGATTGCGTTTGTACGTTGGTGCGGACGCGTTGGTGAATAGAGGGGGGAAATGCGTTCGCGACGAAAGGAAGAAAGGAATGTAAGGAAACGACGTTTGGAAGGAGGCGCGGCTGCTCGGGGTTGCAGCCTTTTGGCTCTTTCATTGTGCTTTTTTTCTTCTTCTGTTTGGTGAACGAATAGCTGAGGGTCGGCCAAGGGCACGGCGTAACATGCCCCAGCGAAGAGGAGGAGGAGGAGGAGGCTGTTGGGAAAGGGAAGGCACGGTAACTGTTTCGTCAAACTGCATGTCCAACTGCGAATCGCAGGCTATATGAGACCGCGACTGGCGACATTCTTGCACGAACATATGCAAGTGGTTGTGGTGTGTGTTGAGAGAGTTGTAGATGGCCACGTTATCTCCAGCAACAGCGGACAGTACTCAGGCTAAATCACAGCGGCCCAGTGTTCTGCCTGCGTGGCTTCAGCCTGCGCAAGAGACCAGCTTCCGGTAGTAGCATCCCGAAAAGCATGGCCACAACTGCTGCAACGCCTCGAGATGGACAGTTTTTTTTTTTTCTTTGAGAAGAAACGACGGAATGCGCCGCTATACCGTAGTGGCGCTGCGATTCTCGTCTACTCGCCACGTCAGTCAAGAGAATTTCATTTGACAAAACGCGCAGATGCACGTCGCTCTGTAATTCGCATCACGCGGTACAGTGATAGGACCCGCCGCGGTGGATCAGTGGTTAGGGCGCTCGACTACAGATCCGGAGTTCCCGGGTTCGAACCCGACCGCGGCGGCTGCGTTTTTATGGAGGAAAAACGCTAAGGCGCCCGTGTGCTGTGCGATGTCAGTGCACGTTAAAGATCCCCAGGTGGTCGAAATTATTCCGGAGCCCTCCACTACGGCACCTTCTCTTCCTTTCTTCTTTCACTCCCTCCTTATCCCTTCCCTTACGGCGCGGTTCAGGTGTCCAACGATATGTGAGACAGATACTGCGCCATTTCCTTTCCCCCCAAAAAAACAATTATTATTATTAGTAGTAACAGTGATTGCGTGCACTTCCTCTCATTTATTTTTTTAGAACATTAAGCAGGGGCTCGGAAGCGGTACGACGGCTGCATGATCTGAACGCACAATGCCCTCATTAGATTATGTATAAACGCAGACTAAAACTGACTCCAAAAGAACTTGTACCGAGGCCGCCTGTATAACATAATGTGGGGCGCTATCTGGGGAAACAACGAGTGAAATTACGAAAGGATGAGAGAGAGAGACAACGACGAAATGAGAGATGCAGAAGCGAAGCGGCGAAAGAAGATCACCTCCGCACGGCCCTAAAATAGCGCAGTTTCCAACAATACGTGGAGTCGCGCGGCCGCTTCTCGCAAAGGCGAGCCGCAATTTTTATCGTGGTCTAATTGAAGAGAGAGAAGAGTGTGCACGCGAGAGAGAGAGGGGGAGGGGTGGCAGTTCTCGGGCAGCTCTAGAGCGCGTGCGCTGACCCAGCACGACCCAGAGGCGACCCCGGCGCTCTCCTCCACGTATGCACAGCCCGCGGCAGCGGACGCAATCTCGGCTATTTCTCCCCTCTTCTTGCATCTTTCTCGCTGGCTCGTTACACGTCTCTGCACGCGAGAGACAAAAGGGCGACCACCACCGACATCTCGGGGAAAGACGCGGGGCCGCGTAATCACGGGATGGAAACATCAGGGGAGGGGAGAGAGGGGGATTACGGAGAGCGCGCGCGGAAAGCACGCATGTCCGTGCTCGCTGGGCGTCGCGTATATATATAATGCGGTATATATACAGTTAAGGGTGCGTATCAGTGGTGCACGAATGCACGTATATGTACGGAGGCGGGCGACCGCAAGGGGAAGAGAGAGAGGGGGAGTGCCATTAGCGGGAGGAAAATGCAGGTGCGGAAACAAAAGCAGGCGAACGTCGCCACTTCCTATGTTCCCTCCGACCGAAAGAGAAATAGGCGGAATGATTGCGCGGTTCTCACTGCCTCGAGGCGGTGCGTGCGGCGCGCATAACGGGTCGCGAGAGACGCGGTCGCGGCGAGAACGTTTTTCTGTAGCGATAGCTACATTACGCTAGCATTTCGAGCCTTCCGCGTGGCCACCGTGGCGGCGCCGTGGCTGGTCACGAGGTTGGTCACGTGGTGCGGAGCAGCTGCCGGTAGCACGGCGCGCCGGCGAAACCGAATGGTTTTTTCTCTCTGATTTTTCGTTGGCAATGCGGATTAGCGCGTGTACACATATACCACAGCGTACACGGGAGATGAACTGTTCCACGTCGAAGAGGAACGCCCCCCCCCCCCCCCCCCCCCCCCCGCACACACACAACGATACCGTTGCAAATGCAAATAACCTGCAACTCGGACGACCGCGTGAGAAGCTTCGAGAGATATTCAGGCTAGATAAGCAAGCAGAGTATGGACAACCCGTTGGCTGACACGCAAGGTCTCAACGTGCACCTCGAACTTTTCCCCACCCGTAACAACAACAAAAAA
The DNA here is from genome assembly GCF_052857255.1 of Amblyomma americanum. Lineage (NCBI taxonomy): Eukaryota > Metazoa > Arthropoda > Arachnida > Ixodida > Ixodidae > Amblyomma > Amblyomma americanum. Next base: position 22,576,050 of record NC_135498.1, read on the forward strand.
AAAAAATGCGCCCGAAGCTTATGTGAAAGCGCCGTTTACAGAGTGACGATAACACCGCACGACGCAAAATCATCGCATTCCGTCGAGGCCAGCTTTGCAGGAAGCGTCGAATGCGCGGAGACGCATGTACACACATACGTATAAACAGACGCGTCGCCGCATTAAGCGCCGTCGGAGGCGCATAAGCGACGATGGCTCGAACGCAAAGAAACACGCGTGCACTTACGCATGCAAAACTCACGCCGGCGCCTGAGCGGAATGGAAACGAGCCGCGGGTATCGAGTTAGCGAGGCTGCGGCCTTTTCCCACGGTAATAAATGCAGAATAGGCCTAACCTCGCGATTCCGCCTCATTCTTTTTGTTGGGCGCCGCGCGGTCGCATTAATCGCCCAGTCAGGGACAAGCGCCGCACAGCCTTTCCGGGTGCGTATATATACGCACTCGCACCGTGTGTCCTCGGCATTGCATTTTGAAAACTCCGCTGCTTCGGCTTTCCTGGTAAGGACTTCATTATGTACGCCCTCTCAAATGTCGATTTTTTTTTTTGCGCTTTGCGTCGCTGCGTTTAACGGCTACGATTTAGGGCTACTCTTAACCCGAAATGCATATATATTCCTGGATTGATATTACGACGTCTCAGAACTCGTCCTTTCCCCGTGCCACCCGCTGAGCGGTGGCTAAAAAGGATGGTGTTGGCCTGCTAAGCCCAAGGTCGCTCGGCTCCCAAAATGCCGGTGAGATTTCGGTTGATTTAAAAACAAGCGAGTGTAGTCGAAATTAATCCGCATAATAAATGCCCTTCAATCCGAAGTCAACCAACTTGTCTTCACGCTAAATGTAGATGTGTAAGAAAAATGTAGAGGGATTGGATGGTAAGCTTGCCTGCTCTATAACGAGGGGTGATCAGCCGACAGAATCTTGTCATCGAAGCAGCTCTTTCAAGGCTGCCATTTTCCTTCTACATAAAAAAATAAAACCTGTTTGAAAATTTGAAAATCAGCAGTGTGCAATACAAAAGGAAAGTTTGATGAGTGGAATTTGTTAGGCTTGCCCAATGGCGTAGTAAATATTATTTAACCAAGTTGACGTCTGCGAAAGATATGTACAGATTTTGTCAAAAGAGCCTAAAAGGGGGAGGGGAGTTTGCTTCAGGGCTATGGTGTGTAGACTTGCTATCCATCGCCAGCGTTGTAAAAATCTTCAAGGGCACCCGGTTAACTACCAGGGGCACACCTCTCCTGTAATCATTAATATGTATATACCTCTCTTATCAAGGTGACGGCAACTCCAGTCCATAATCCTCTAAGTTAGGACTCCCGCAGTTGTTTTCAAGTAAACCACCCTAGGCTCAATACTTTTGACACAGGCTGCACTGGCAAAGCATGGTTGGGCTTTAGTAAATGCGACATAGCTGTGACTCGCGGAATGCTACTGTTCGGCGTATGCGCATCATAAAAAGATGTACAGTCATTGCCAAAAGTAGACAGGCTACACGGTTTGCTTCTCAGTCACATATTGAAGCTATTATGCCAGTCCTCAATCTCTGTACGGTAAGGAGAAGCCTTGACCTCACCTTCCGAGAACTTTTTGAACTTTAGGGAAGCCGTAAGGGTTTTACTATTCGAATGAGAAGTATACCCTGCAGCCTGATTACTTTTGGCAAAGGCTGTACAGGCGTTTAAAAGCGCCTGCGCAAGTATTAAAGGGGTGGGATGGTTGGCGCACTTGCCAGATGATGTTGCACGAAAGCTTTACGAAACATTCAGGAAGAACAGGTCCCGTCGCTGACCGTTTACCAGACTGGGTCTTATTGCAGAGACGAAGAAAATTTTCAGAAACGCCGCAGTGATGGGTTGTTACAGAAAGGCCGTTCAAGAAACTCTATTCGAAATGCGCACTGCAGGAAGTAATCTGTGGGCGCGTCACTAGCTCTTTCCTACACAGCGACTGTTCGCTGACAGCTGGTACCAAGATTTCACACGGCTCCCACAGTCACCGCTCCTGTAGTCACAAAAATGCAGGCGCGGAGTTCCACTTTTTATGGCCTAACGAGGAAGACGACGACGGGCAGCCGGTTGCTTTTTTTTATTTATTTACCGCAAAAAGAGCTTCTTTATGCGGCAACGTCGTTCGTGCTCATAGGAAGACACTTCATTTGTCTCACGGTCAGAGAGCAGCTGATAAATAGCTCGTATTTTCGTTTCCATAAATCCACGGGCGCACTACAACACGAGCGCCATTTTCGACGCCAGCTCCCCTATGCGCTGTCCAGTCCATGCCCCGCCGCTCTCCCGCTCAGAGCGCCATCAACGGCCACACCTAACTCCGCTCTCTATAGCGCAGCCGCTTTCGAGACAAAGTGTCCCTCCTCGAGAACTGATGAGCGGGCATAAAAATGCGAACGAAACGGGGGCGGTGTCGAAGGTACGCTACGCAGCAACGTGGCTACGCATGTGTACGCAACGAAGAAAAAAAAAAAGAAAAATCGAAGGCCCGTATACAGCCGCCGATCACACGCTTACTTGGAGGCTACGGTCATAACTTCTTCCTCCTTCTCACCCTCCTTTCTGGTTCATCCTCGTACGGCCTTAGGAAACTTGCGTAGCCGAGAAAAGGGCAAATTAAAAAAGAAATGGACGGATGAAATGAAAGAAAAGAAAAAGAAGAAACGAATGGATGAAATGAAGAAAAGAGTAGAGGCAGAGAAAATAGAAAAGAGAGCGTTGAGGCAGGCCACGAGGTTCGGAAAGGGGAAGAGAGAGATGCAGTGGCGTTTGTAGTGGACGGCTGGCGCACAGTAGCCGCCACGGGATGAACAGCATCAACAGCAGCGTCAGCAGAAGCTGCAGCCAACGCGTCCACACACACGCACACAGCGGCGGCGGCTGGAGCGCGCGCGCCGCACGATCCGCGGAGAGCCCCCAGCGCGGCCCGTAATAAATAGTCCCCTTCCCGGAGGACTTCCTCATTTGCCTCGAACGCCAAAGCATCGGTCGCACAGCGGCGGGCCTCCCCAACAAAATTGACCTTCCTGTCCTGCGGGCAGCAGCAACACGAGGGCCAACGCTGCGCGCGACGTACTACGCACCCGGGGAGAGAGAGATCCCGAGAGAAAGAGAGGCAGAGCCGAGCCGTTGGCAGAACATCGCAGCCCGCCGCTCGCGCTTGAGAGGTCCTCCAGCGAAAAAAAAAAAGAAAAAGGCGTTGGAAAAACACACAGCAAGAATCAAGGGTACAGATAAGAAGGACCGATCCAGAGGAAGGCAAAAATAAAGGCGGGACTAAATGCGGCGCTGCTGAAGCAAACACGAGATGGCGAGGAAATAATAAAGCGGGCTCTCCTCTCCTCTTCGAACCGCGGCGCCCCAAAAGATGGCGACCAAACGGACCTCCGAAAGGCAACGTTAGCAAAAACAAAAAAGAGGGACGAAAGGTCAATGCGAACAAAAACGAGCAAAAAGGAGAGATCAGGCAAGACCGGGGGCACGCATCATGAAGCAAAAACTGACCCCTCGGCTCAGAAGCAGCAACACCAGCAACGTGGTTGCGCGTGCATCGAGTGATTGTAGGCGGCCGCCGGTAACCGCTACTTTTCTATTTCCTGACCGCGAGCTCACGCACGCACAGACACGGACGAAGCTGTTTGCCGCCGTAGCTACCGGCGCTGCTGCCGCTGCCGCGGGTAAGCGCAGCAACCCCCCCCCCCCCTCCCTCCCTTCCCTTCGGCGCCAGGCGCATCGAGAAAGAGCTGCCCGGCAGCAAGATCACGCGTGGCCCAAGCGGCGCACGAACTGCCACCGCTGTCGTCGAATACCGAGTGTTGGCTTGCAAAGCACATCCCCGCAGCCATGGCCGCCGGCACGAGCGCCGGAAAGCAGAGGCGCCGCGCGCGGCAAGAAAAGAAACCGCGACTCGGGAAGAGCGGTGGATAGAAAGGGAGGGAGCTTGCTCAGTACTAAAGCACCCTCGCTCGCCTGAACCCTCTGCTGCAGACGAGCTCACGAAAAGCCCGGGACCGCGTAGCCATCCGTGCACTCAGTATATGCAAGCGTGCGCGCGAAACAAACAAAAAAAGCAAAAACATTACAGTGAATGGAGACGATCGAGGTTGCGACGGCAGACTCTCGTTCGGTAGCTGCGGCTACCGCGCGCGACCGTGCATTCTTTGCTGCACACGCGCTCTGTATAGCCTTGCGTGCATACAAGGGTTGGTGTTGGCAGGTCGGCGGAGAGTGCATAGCCTCCAGAGAAAGGGGGAGAGATTTCCTGAAGGATCAATAAAAGCCAGACAGGAGGCGCGCTGGGGCGGCAAAGATGAGTTCTCTCCGGCGGTTAATGGCTCGTTAAATTATTATTAAACGGGAACGCCCGACGTGTCCGGGGGCACGGCCCAAGACGGCGCGCCGACGACGTGTTTCCCAGCTCGGCACGTGTTGCCAAGGCGATGCCGGCGCCTCGTGTTCGCCCTCAGCCGACCCCTTTTCTCTCTCTCACTCCTTCTTTTATTAGGGTTGGTGAGGAACAACGCTTCTACTATTAGAGACAATTAAGGCTACTTCCAGGATAAACCATTTTTTACCTCCTTGGCCCCCCGATCGTGGCGCTGCTGTCGATGGCGCCGCGGCCGCCGCTTCTCGGTCGACATCATATATATAGTAGAAAGATAAGGGACCGTCAGATGAGAACGAGCCACACGATCGTTAGGGGGGCGTGTTACATTTTATGAGCAGTTACTCTCACATAATATTACGGCGTATACGTGCAAAATAGTGGATACATCGCTGTTTGCATGCTCTCCAAAAAAACCTGAGAACTTCAGACTAGAGCTTTTGTGTCACCGTTCACCTCTAAGGAATGATCTCTCAGTCCAAACTTCCCGCCTTGAGTGCTTCATGGCAGTTTGCGAAACGGCGCGCCCGTGAACAGAGCGCGCTGCATCGCTAAAATTGCGGCGTCATGGGGTCTTATCTAATTAGTTTTGGTTCACCCAACGGAAGTTTGTTGTGGCAGAAGTCAAGGGAAAGGTGTAACCGCTCGATCAGCCCATATATTACAGTCGGCACCAAAAGTGGTGTACGCCACGCGAGCTTCGACTGAGCTGTAGCGCAGCGCCAACACTTCGTCGTGTTAGATCAGCAGCAGCTCGACGGATCGCAGCGAGAAAACGGACGTATGTCGCAGATGAAAACGGTTCCTCTGCAGAGTGGTCTCTACTCTAGACACCAGCTGCGGCCGTGAGGTGGCGGTACTACTCACTTCTGCCGAAGCTCGCCTGCTATACTCCACCTCTGTTAATAATAATAATAATAATAATTGGTTTTTGGGGGAAAGGAAATGGCGCAGTATCTGTCTCATATATCTTTGGACACCTGAACCGCGCCGTAAGGGAAGGGATAAAGGAGGGAGTGAAAGAAGAAAGGAAGAATAGGTGCCGTAGTGGAGGGCTCCGGCATAATTTCGACCACCTGGGGATCTTTAACGTGCACTGACATCGCACAGCACACGGGCGCCTTAGCGTTTTTCCTCCATAAAAACGCAGCCGCCGCGGTCGGGTTCGAACCCGGGAACTCCGGATCAGTAGTCGAGCGTCCTAACCACTGAGCCACCGCGGCGGGGTACCCCACTTCTGTTCCACTTCTGTTCCCGAATGTACAATAGCTCCTCGCGAGGACAAAGCCAGGACAGCTTTCACAAAACAATCCTCGCTCTGCACAAGTCGACAGCAGTGGAAGGCGCCAATCTGTCAAGGGGAAATCTATAAGCGTGCGCTGGATGTGGAAGGCGGTTACCGGTATGGGTTAGACATACTGTGGTTACTTCCTCCAGAACCCTAATCAACCAACCGCGCTTAGGAGGACAAGGCCCTCAGGGCGCACGGCGCAGAGGTCGCGGAAGGCAGGCTTCAGCGAACCGTTCTGTTCCATATTTTTTTTTTCGGACACTCTTCGACTCGCCGCTTCGGTCAAAGGAGCAAGATACAAGCAACAGGGAGGGAGATAGAGAGAAAAAAAAGTACCAAATAAACAATGTCACCGGGACCACCCACAGGAATTAGGCTGGGTCCTCGCTGCATAGGCGCCGGTCGCGGCGAGCGATTGCAGTGTCCCCGTCCCTGCCCCGTCTAGGCAATTTTTGCTTTGCCGCCCCTGTAATGTTGGGCGCAAGCCTTCTCGCTAATGTCGGGGAGGTTTCTAAGAAGATTAGCGTCCGTATAGGTGCTCCAGTTTTTCTGCACCGGCCGCCCGTTCGTTCTATGGAGGATCTCTCTCGGCACGAGTGGAGCACGTCGCTGTTACGAAACACTGTGCACAGAAGCTTTCAGTTCCTGGTCCCGCCGCCGGGCCCTGAGGGGAAGGACAATTGATTTGTGATAGTGCCGAGCGCTATCAGGCCGCCGGGATGACTAGGAAGACAGGCGCCACAGCCGGAAATGGAGGGCTGACTACGGAAGAGGAACTTGGTGGACAGTATACTACACGATGTATACATGCACTGAGGGCTCTATAGTGAAACGTCAGTAAAGACAGTGTTCGTGCCGCCGTTATCCACAAACTTCCGAATAAAATTTTGACAATAAAATTACTCGGGCCGGCGTGTGCGAACGAAAGGACTTTGGTGCGCTCTGTCACGGGCGCACACACACCGCACACAAAAAAAAATGATAAGAGGACACGGCAGAGATTAAGCCAAGACAGGAGACCATATGGCTGTGTTGGTGCGTATACATTGAGAGAAGCAAGAGTTAATCCACGATCAGACTTGAAGGATACCACGAAGCGGTTTGGAAAATCCAGCGTGGCGTTAAATAGACAGGACATCTCGCTCTGTGGATGTCAATGCGGTTGTAAGTTGATGCTAAATGAAAAAAAAAAATGCACCAACTTTTCTTATAGTGTGGTTTGGCTGAGCTGGATGTAGTTGCGACATTATCGCTTGTAAAGGGCGACTAGAACATCGATGTCTGGGAACGGCATATGGCATGTGTGTGGGATTTAACGTCCCAAAGCTGCAGAAGTGCTACAGGAGATGACGTGGTAGCGAAGGACTTCGGTAAAATTCGACCACTTGTTTAATGTGCGTTCACATCGCACAGCACACGGGATTTTTGTACATTTCGTCTCCTTCAAAATGGGGCTCTCGCGGTCGGGATTTGATCCCGCGTCCTTGAATCGGCAGCCGAACGCACTAACCACTGAGCAACCACGTCTGGTCGTCTTTGGGAACGTGTCCGCCGACATTACAGCAGTGATACGCGCCTTCCAGTCGGTGAGTGTACAAAATGTCACTACACTGTATACATGACGTATGAGCCGCTGCGGTGGCTGCTGACCCGAAAGACGCGGGTTCGCTCCCAGACGCGGCGGTCAAATTCCGATGGAGGCGAAATTCTACAGATCAGTGTACTTTGCGATGCCAGTGCACGTTAAAGAACCCCAGGAATTTTCGGAGCCCTTCACCACGGCGTCCCTCATAGCAGGAGTCGCTTTGGGACGTTAAAGCCTCATAAACCAAACCAAACTACACGACGTACGCTAATTACCTGGTTAGAGATGAACTTCAAAAGCCTGAACCCTGCAATTACCAGACTACTCTCTGTCAGCCCAGGTTTCTGTATACAGCCAGAAATCAGCAGCGGTCTTTAGGAGAAACCTTAAAACCGAACGAAAGCTCCGAGCTGCTCACTCGTGAAAGCGAAACCACCCGCATACGCCAGGTGATCTATAACACTGAAAGAAAGCATTTTATTTCGTAAACGGGCCGGACATATCTGTAAACGTAAAAACCAATATATAGAAAAACTACGCGTCAGAGGCTGCGCCGAAACACAAGATGTATTTATTCAGCGCGAATGACGCTCGGAGGATTCCGTGCAGCCGCGTATACGCACCACTCGATAATCGTTCTGAGCGGGCGTTTCGACGCAAACGCAGTTCGCTGATTATAACAGAACCGCGTCATATCTTCCCGCACCGCATGTTGCCACAAGGCAGCGAAAAAAGGGCGCCTGCGTCCAAGACTGGTTTGCGCGTCCAACGCAATAAATGGTGAACAGAACTACGCGTGCATAAACACTCTTCTGGCCGTTAACACGTCACGAAGGAAAGCGCTGTAGTCTGCATATACGCATGGAACGAACGAAAGAAGAAGCCAGATATGTGACATCACGCGGAGGATTTAAATCATCGCTCTGGGAAAAAGGGCGTAATAAAATTAAGCGCGTGTACCTACGTTTTCTTTTTCTCTCTCCCTATCTTTCTATTTCTGCCCCCCAACGTCCTTTTTTTTTCCTCTTCGTTTCATGCCTTCCCGGTTTTTCTCATTTCATTATACCTGTACGCGGACTGACGAAGCACGGAGTTAGGCGCGAAGCAAACGAGGTCTCGGAATGTTAATAGGCTCGAAGAATCACCGGCGTAAAAAAAAAAAAAAAATAGAGAGAGGACCGAACCGCACCCGTTTCTTTTTTTTTTCGCGCAAAACCGGTGTGCGCCGACTGAGGAGACATCGAAGAATCGCGTGTATGTAGTGTGAAAGAAACGAAATATGTACGTGTAGATAGTTAAAAGAAAAGAAAAAACGGGAGAGGAAAAATGTAGTTTTAAGACACGTTGTTTCATTTCTATTTTTGCTCTCCGCTTCTGTTCTCTCGAAAAGAACGGGAATAACATTGGTCACGACAGTCGATCTCTACTACTATACGCGTATAACACTATAAAGCGACCATTTCTCACGAGAAATTGCGGAGCGCGATATCTTCTGTTATGCGGGGAGCAAGTCTTCGCGGCCGTTCTTCTTCGTAATTTTTTTTTCTTTGTTCGTGTCTTTTCTCAACCTTTTATGCGGCCCGCCTAACGAGGACCATAAACTGCACGGGACTAACACTTGGAACTCGTTTTCGAGGCGCCTCGCCGATAGAAATATGCCGGAGCGCGTTTTTCACGAACGCTGAGAGCATAAAGAAATATAAAGCACAGAGAAGAACGAGTCGAAGGTTGAGGGGGGGGGGGGGGGGGGGGCATTGAAGTCAGTAAACCTTAGGAATAATAAAGAGCGCGTCCGGGAGCGGGAACTCGGCACCCAGCAAACTGGAAAAGCGATAAACAAAGGCTATTCAGAACGGAGCGAGCAGTTGCCCAGGAAAATGAAGAATATGGGCGAAGAAAAGCAGACATGTATGCTGCATAGAAGAGAGCGTGTAAAAATTGAAGAGTAACGAAACAGCTAAGACAAGGAACAGCATGGAGCTGCAGCAGCCGTAGTAATAATTTGAGGAGCTTCCCCGGAGAGCGAATTTAATACGATTCTTGATACGCGCCGGGTCTGGCGGGGGCCTAGCTCGGCGGCGCATGAAATATGTATGCAGCGTTGCTACAATTACAGGAGCAGCACGATAGTGTGCCGGCGAGTGGATTGGGAGAGAATTAAAGAAGACAGAGGAGGTTGAAGAAGACGGAAAGAAAACAAAAAAGAAAAGGAGAAAGAATAAGGGAGGCTCGGACGAGCCGAGACTGTTAAAATCGCTTTCAACTTTGCTGTGTCCGTGGGCTCGGCACTTCAGGGGTGAGCTTGTTGCGTAGACCCGAGGTGTGTGTATATACAAGGAGAGTTGCTCGCCTTCGCAACGGCGACTGCGATCGCGCCGAGAGGCGGTTTGCATTAAGAGGCTGCCCCTAATGACCACGCCACTCGGGCATTGGAAGGGGAGAAGGAAAGAAGGAAAGAAGGAGAGGGTAAGAAAGAAGAAAATAAGGAAAAGAAGTGCATGTGTTTAACCCATATCCATGATCGCCGCGTGAGTAGGTATAGGTATGCGTTGCGCGCTGAGTCGGCCCCTATCCGAGGAGTCACTGCGGCGAACGGTGCCGCAAATTTTCCAAGGAATCGCGAAGAGTTTTAGAGCGATATCTTGGCGATAATCGCGCGGGCGGCTTAAAAGAGGCTGCATGCAAGGCGTGACTGAGGCGATAAAATTCCTCTTCGGCTTGTTCCTGAGCGACCTTAAGCACCCCGACAGAAACAGCGTGAGGTAAACAGAAATATGCAGAGAAACGCTAACAAAGTGAAAGAAGGAAGCTTTGAAGCCAAAAATCCGTACAAAGAAGTGGGAGGAATGTTCAATCCTATCGTTTGACAAGGATCACTGACTTTAGTTTTCCACGACGCGGAGTATTCTAAAACGCTCGATCACCGATTCTCAAATAATGCGCGCGGTCAGTAACACGTACAGATCGTTCAGTGAACTTCCGTCTATAGGAGCAACAGTCTTATGAATTCCTTTTTGCCAATGGCCTTAAATAAGAGGGATTCCACAGGCAAACAACAAGAAAACGCTATATTTCAATTGATAATGTGCATTCACGACATTCGCAAGCGGGGAAAAGGGTATTTTTTACTGACAAGAAATGATCGGTCGAAGCCACCAGAAGGAGCAGGCTAGTTCAACGCGTTGGCCATGACAAAGCAAAGGCACGCCTGTCATAGGCTGAATTTGCGCTGCAGTCGGTACGAACAGCTGTGATAGAAATGCAGAATTACTTGAAAGCAAAAGTAGACAGGTCAGACTGTGCAGCACGTTACAGCAGGAATTGGGGTGTAATACATATATAAGCGACTGACTGATGAAGTTTTACCAAGTTTGTTAAACCAGCCCTACAGTGCTGTATAGTGGAGGGCTCCGGATTAATTTAGACTTCGTGGGGTTTTACACAATGAACCGGTTAGGGAGCCCCAATGGCACTTACGCATATCGGCTTCCATCATAAATGCAGCAGCCGCGGATGGGATCGAACCTGCAACCAGTGGCTCACCAGACGAACGCCACAAACTCAACCACGCGCGGGGGGGATACAGCACAGAAATTACGATCATGTCAGCACATTACCGACAGATTGCTTTGCTTTATTAATGGGCATACAAGGAATGTGTCACGTGACACTGCTAAGAAAAGAACATAATAATAAAAAAAGTTCGATATCGGATAAAAAGCGTATGTCATCGGCTCAACATCAAGTGGACGCTCGGGGCGAGGTAAACACAACATAAGGAAGACAAGCTGCTCATTAAATAAGGGAAAATCAACAGCAAGGTGGAGAGAGAGAGAGGGAGATGGGGGAGAGGGCTGTGGCAAACGCAGCCGCTCTTCTTCGACGACTTTCCGCCGCCCCACAGAGGCCGTAGCATGCGGGCTCGATCGGCCGGCAGACTCGCACGGATACCTACCTCATAAACGCGCCCACTCTAAAAATAATAACGATGGAAGCGAGCCGCTCTCGGAGAAATAAATCGGTGCACATTCATAGCAGACTGCGCTAAACGGCGTGCACCAAGCTCGCCAAGACTGAAAAAAATATATAAGAAGTGACCCAAGAGCGCGAAAACAGGTAAAGAGTAAAAAATAAAAGCAAAAGTCTTCCCTAACACTCTCGGGCGCGCCCACAAGCAGGCGAACAGAGAGACTCCCCGAGCGCGCGGCTAATAAAAATGCGAGGCCCCAGCGCGCGGGTCACCTGCCTGTTCGTCGCTCTCCTCCTCGCGCGGTCGGCCTTCCTCGGCGAGCTCAAAAAGTAATGTTATTAGCATCGAAACAAGCGGCCGAGCGAGCCAGCCTCCCTCCGCTAGTAGGCGACGCAGGCAAAGGAGGAGGAAAGAACGGAGCCCCAGAAGAAGAAAAAAACGAATTTCCCAACTCTGCTTGTTGCCGACTTGCTTCCTTTTCTATGGCCTTAATCGAAAAGGCAGTCCGAACAAGATAGCGGGGGAAAAAGAAATCGCTAAAAGGAAGTGCTCCTCCGAGTCTATGCAACACACACACACACACACACACACACACACACACACACACACACACACACACACACACACACACACACACACACACACACACACACACACACACACACACACACACACACACACACACACACACACACACACACACACACACACTGACACCACCGCCATGCGCAAACCTGCCGCCCTCTCTCCAGTTTACGCGCGCGCGCGCAGACTTCACACACTCGCAGCCCCCGTGCCGCCCGGAGCATCTGCCGTGCCACCACTTGCTGCTCGCCCCAGGTTACTTCCAGCAGTCACTTCTTTCTCTGCCAACACGCCTCCGACTGTTCATCTTTTTTTTTAGTTTTCTGTCTATTCCCCCCCCTCTCTCTCTCTCCTTAGTTTCGGCAGATATGTAGCGAGCGCCCATATACATTCTTTTTCTCACTTCGCCAATCTTTCTATCCTCTCTTCTTCCGTTGTTTTTCTTTCGTTTTCAACAACCTTCGTGCTCTTCCCAAGGCGCAGTTAAAACCTGACTGCGGGCGCTCTGCGACTCGCCGGAGATAAAATAAAAGCGGCTTTAAGGTTAGCGAATATACCGGAGAGGAGGGGGGGGGGGGGGGGGGGAGCAATCGAAGAGAAACCGTGACGTTTTTCGGATTTCCATGCGAATCGACTCGTCTCTCGGCGGGTTTTTTATTATACGCGCCCAACTTCCTCCGTCGATTCTCTTTTTACAGGTGCACTTGTTCCTTTCCTTTTTTATTCTTCCTTTTTATTCCAGAACTGGCGTTCTCCGATCCTTGATTACCCGATATGCACCTTTTCGGTGCAGTTCGCTGCGTTCGCTTCGCTCTGTGTGTGTACGCGAATCAACGGTATAGCCTGTCTTGAATCGAAGCTTTCTTTCATTTTTTTTCCTTTTTTTCATTTCTTTTTATTTCTCCCAAGCATTGGCCTTGATACAGCGCCGCTGATTTCTGAAACCTTCACTCGTTATCGCATAAATGCGTTCTTAAAGGAGCATATATTTCGTACGAAGAATGAAAACACGTAAAAGAGTAACCTCGAAATGAGAGCACATGTCTGCATTATTAAACACGCACGGAATCAGAGAAGCATGTTCTCACACTTTGGTCCAGACATATATATTTCTTTTATTTTCTCGTAGGTTTAAGTCGCCTTCGCAGAAGCTCGTTATTGCGGAAACGTGCTTAACGAATTCGTGAGCAGCATACCACGAGCAGTATTGAAACGATCCAGTGAACGACGGGCTGTAGCACTTTCCTTTTTTTTTCTTAATTCGACACTCTCCTCTTTGGGTGAAGTGATCAAGGAAACGATAATTCGTTCCGAAGTGTCGTATCAGCTCTTTCTTATTCTACGCACGGGCAAGCTCAAAACGGCAATCGCACTGCCTTGCTGTGCACGCGTGATTTAGCCATCTTATTAGTTAAAACATAGAGTTAGTACTTCGGTGGCTCTGGGTCACTACTTCTCTCCCCATTCGTTCCGAATTCCGCGTGACGTAGGCAACGGCAATCACCTGATATAGAAAATTACGTGCACTTGTCAGGCGCCAGACCAAGTTAGCCAGAGCGAGCACAACCACTATTCATTTCTGGGTATCTTTATTTTAGATGCGGGTAGGTCAGCAGGAGATGGTCTCCTTGCCTTACGTGATACTGGATGCTTACACGTTCATTATGGAATAACGCTACCATACTGGAAACAAAAAAAAAGGAAGAATGACACTGATAGGAAGTCAACACAACTCTGGAACGTGAAGTCAAATGCAACGCTGAAAGAAGCACGGCTCTAACTTCTAATGAACTTGTTCTTTATCTCTCTAGCACTGGCAGCTCTTCCAATCCTATATATACAATATTATTCGCACAAGCAGTGCTCAAGCGCAGTCAGTGCACAACTGTTTGGACAGAGTGGCTGACAATGACAGGATTATTAAACTGCGTTCTCGGGTCCGTTTTAAACAGTGCTCAGTTCCAGCCACTAATTCAAAATAATTCAAAGTGATCTAATTCAAAGTGACCGAGACAGTGCAGACATTTTGCTCTTATCGTTTTCATTACTCTCAAATGGCATTCAGTAACAGTCCAGATGACGTCAAATTTATGAGCGCTATTAACGAGTTTTATTCTCAAAAGATTTCGGGACACCTCTATAAGCCATAAATGCTGACGTGACTACCCAGCCAAAACATGAATATATTCCTTCTTACAGTATCGATCCTATTCGCCTGCCTTACTCACCGCTTTAGAATCTGATAAGCACGTACACTGCTGCGCTGCAGATTTTAAGCCCTCTCGTTTTCAGAAATGAAGAAGCAAATGTGAAATGTCTCGCTTGCTCATTCTATATGGATCTGTCGCATTACTTCTGAACATGCGCACAAGTCTATCAGTATTGTACTTATCCTGTAGTGAAATATCCAACAATTTTGCAATTATCGACGCCAGCAGCTTATCACATTTTCAACAGAAGTGCCGTTTAGATTTGCAGTCGCCCCAACGACTAACAAGTCGCTTCGATGATAAACTTATATCTGGACAGAGCATCAGCTGTTCAATAAGGCGGTTTCGTCCATACGGCAAGCACCGTCTGGCCTTTAAGCAGATGAGGGAGCAAAAAAAAAAAAAGCAGCCGAGAATCGATACGCTGCCCACTCAATGCGTTCCAAGCACTACTACGTTTAATCTGAGGTTGATTTTTCACTCTTGCTCGTTTCCTTGACTTTATTTCAGAAGTGGGCAGTTATTAGCCTTGGCCAAACTTCCATGTCAGCGCAATCTTGCCGAACCAAGGACTCGCGTGGAAAGGCAAAGTTGGCTCGCGTGAAAATTAAAATTGAGACTAACCACGTTTTGGAACGAAGAAGCAAGCAAAACTGGGACGGTCGCAAGTGCCGGGGGACGCTAAAAAGAGGTTGACTATCTATCATTTAAAGAGACCAATAAACACCACAAAGGTGCTCATTAGCCGCGCTAAACAGTCGAAGACTCGAATCAGCTCAGCCGTCCCCTCTGCATACCGGCCGTTGCATGCCCGCCGACGCAAGGTATAGATCGGCCCAAGATTAAAAACCAATTTCCCAGAGTCGACGCTGGAGCCAGCTAGTAGGTCCTCTTGCGTGTGCGCGTACTCCCAGCTCAGGCGCACACTCACAAACGCCAGGTTTGTAACCTTGCGCCCGTCGTGCTTGCAACATCAGGCTCTTTTCCGCGTTACGGGTGATGAATGAACTGATGACAAGAGGAACCTCCATTGTTCCGATGCACTCTCACTGCCAGCAGGTTGAACAGAAAGAAAGCCGGCATAATTGCCGGAGCTAACATTTCTCCCTTTCTTCGAACCGCGAGCGTGAGCAAGGCTCTTGAAAGAATCGCTTAGCTCAGATCTGAACGGCGTGGCGCGCGTACAACGGTTTCCTGCCAAGTGAAGCCTTTTGAAGAAATCGACTTCCTGCACGCGTGCCGCTAAGCGTGACCAGGTTTCACCCCGGCCGACCGGCCTACTTTAGAGAACTTTAGAGAACAGAAGAAGCGCAACGGATAACAAGACCCGCGCAGTAAGGCGTGGAACGTTTCCAGTGCGAGATCATCTGATACGCGTTAACAAGGTGGTCACGTGGCAAGCGAACGCTGAAATCCCACTGTCTGTTTCTTGCGCGCCGCGGCGGCTGCGTTTTTGTGGAGGCAAAACGCTAAGGCGCCCGTGTGCTGTGCGATGTCAGTGCACGTTAAAGATCCCCAGGTGGTCGAAATTATTCCGGAGCCCTCCACTACGGCACCCCTTTCTTCCTTCCTTCTTTCACTCCCTCCTTTATGCCTTCCCTTGCGGCGCGGTTCAGGTATCCAACGATATATGAGACAGATACTGCGCCATTTCCTTTCCCCCAAAACCAATTATTATTATTATTATTATTATTATTATTATTGTTATTATTATTATTATTATTATTATTGCACCCCATATAGTGTGCATAGCATGTTCGCTCAATGCGTGGTTTGTCCAGTAAAGTGAATAAGAGCTACAGGGCAATGGCTTCGTATGCAGCGTTGCCCAGTAATCAACGCACTGGAGTACAACCGTTGCCCGGGCTCTCGAAGTATGCGTCGCTGCGCGCACGAGATAATTACTCTTTCTCTGCCAGAGGCGCGAAGCGAGCTGTCCCCACGCTTGGCACTTGTCGATCATTATAACGAGCAGAGCCGCAGTGTGCATTTACGTAGGAAGGACGAAATATGTGGGCGAAAAACCGCTGACAGCGGCTGTCACTACATTCGCGCACGCTAGAGACTGTTTCGTCGATGAAACCGGTTAGCCTGGCAGGAGCAATTATTTTTGTCCCCTCTACGCATCAAAAGCAGCGCCTTTAACGGGTGCCTTTTAAGGTCTCAAAGCGATAAAATTCAGAGTAGGGTCTGAAAATTATAACACCGATAAACAAGACATGCTACAAGGGCTAACATGAATACATGCAATTAAACTTGTGTTCTGAAGGATATTGAATTCCCTCTTCTGTGGTTATAAGTCATCTTATGCAGAGAAAAGCAGAGAGCAGGCGGCTGACTGACGCCTAAGAAGGTTCGTCTGAAAGGCATACATGGTTTCGCTGCCATGGGACAAGGTGCACTATCATCAACAAATGAAATGCGAACAATACGATTGAAGCGCGAACAGCAAAATGAGAAGACCTTAGGCGAGGCAAGCTCAGTACTAGCGCAGGTTATCCTGACTTTGAACGTGCCAAGACTGTTCTTTTCGGAGTGTTAATCAACATCACTTGTATATCCTCTTAAGGAGCTAATATATTCGTACTTTTGCGCCGGTATTTCAGTTCTGTTGTTCTCATTTCATTTGTTGCTGGTAGTACCTAAATCTTTAGGTACTACCTTAGGTAAATTACTAATTTAGGTAAAATTTTGTAATGAACAGTGTTTGGAAGCGCGCTGCACACTGAAATTCACGTTCCTGCACATTTAATCCCTGTAACAGAGCCTGAAAATTTTCAGACGATTGAAGAAAGCCCTGAACCCGAGTCCGCCCATGATTAAGAGGAGTTACAGCACTACTGCAGAGTATCCACGACGACAGTGATGATGATGATGATGATGATGATGATGATGATGATGATGATGACGACGACGTCCTCAGGCTGAATGGCACACACCCACGGCGGGGGATTGGCCAGGCTGCATTGCTGACACACATGGGTAAGGAGTGGAGTAATTGGATAATTTTGTGACGAAGACTCGAATTTGGATTAAGAAAGGTGATAAAAAAACGGAAATGAATAAGCTGTGAATTCAGATTCTAGCATAATAATCTACTTGATGCAATTATATATCCGTGAATAAAATCGCACACTGGTTTAAAGGCATATATCCCCTGGCAGCGTGACGACAGTGCAAAACGATTTCGCAAAGCTCCACCGTCGGTCCTCTCCTTTCTCTTGGCTGTGTAGTTCGCGCAGCACGAAACGAGCGCGTGTCTACACGCGCGGCACAGCCGTGTCGGCAGCGAAGCAAGAATGCTGATCAAGAAGCTGCATTAAAATTCAACCGGCCCAGGCATATGCATTCCAACTTGCCCGTGACGTGCTCCTTCGCCCACCCGCCCACAATATGTATGCAGATTGGGAAGCGAGGAGGGAACCATGCAGTCCGAACGACGGCACCCAACGCGCGCCGTTCATCCCATGGAAGCGCCACTTTGCAGTGGCGGCGTATATATACGACTCATATTCATGTCCTGTCGCGCTCAGCATTATCATGCTAACGCTGTATATGTAATAACAATAATAATAATAATAATAATAATAATAATAATAATAATAATAATAATAATAATAATAATAATAATAATAATAATAATAATAATAATAATTGGTTTTGGGCGGAAAGGAAATGGCGCAGTATCTGTCTCATATATCGTTGGACACCTGAACCGCGCCGCAAGGGAAGGGATAAGGGAGGGAGTTAAAGAAGAAAGGAAGAAAAGTGCTGTAGTGAAGGGCTCCGGAATAATTTCGACCACCTGGGGATCTTTAACGTGCACTGACATCGCACAGCACACGGGCGCCTTAGCGTTTTGCCTCCATAAAAACGCAGCCGCCGCGGTCGGGTTCGAACCCGGGAACTCCGGATCAGTAGTCGAGCGCCCTAACCACTGAGCCACCGCGGCGGGTAAAACTGTATATGTGACCGGGGCTCATTTCGCGATGAAGAGTGGGACTATGTTGTGCCGAAAAGCTGCGTCTCCAGTTACCGATTAAAAGAGAACAGTTCCCAGCACTGCCTCCACATGTCTGGTTCAGTGTGTCTTGGTGTCTTGCACTGCTATAAAGCGCAAACCGCAGCCTGGGTGCTGTCACCACCAGCTTCCTGCAAGAGAACTCCAGGTGTGGTGTTGCAGGCGCGGTGTTGCAGGTCTCGTGCTACAGGTGCAGTGCAGCAGGTGTAGTCACCAGCACCACTGCGCTGCATGAAATGAAACTACGGCGTCGACTAAGTGCAGGGAAGAGCATGAGCCTGTTTTCATACCGCGTCCAATTTCAGTTGGTGCCGTCAATAAAGTTTGGTTTTATGGTGTTTAACGTCCCAAAGCTACTCAGGCTATGGAGCGACACCGTAGTGGACGGCTCCGGATGATTTCGACCACCTGGGGTTCTTTAACTTGCACTGAGACCGCACTGTGCACGGGCCTCTATATAGGATTTCGTCTCCATCGAAATGTGACCGCTGCGGCCAGGATCGAACCCGCGTCTTTCGGGTCAGCAGCCGAGTGCATAACCGCTGAGCCACCGCGGCAGCCTAGTGCAGTCAGTAAGCGTAGAATGTCGCATGATAACATTCAAGACAAATTGCTACCGACATTGGAAGTACGTAGCCAGAACCGTACTGTATACCTGTCTATGACTGACAAGGGAGGCAGTGACACTTCACTACGGCCTGTTACTTCACGCATTGTTACCGTCCAAGAGTTAACCTGTACACGTTACGCAACGATGGAAGAAGTTCCTTGAGCAGGCAGCGCGCCACACGAACAAAGCGCGGGGCAGTGGAAGCGGCTAGGGAAGTTCGCGGGGGAGCGAGTAATTTAGTCCTGGCTGCAAGAAAGCAAAAAAGAAAAGATTTCTTTCTTTAAGCGACTCCCGGAAAACAAAAGAAGTGCATCTGGAGAAGCGGCAGAAAGCAGGGGTCGTCGCTGTCAACGACCGCGCTGAACCGTCTGCCGCGCCTGCTAGAAGCAGCCACGCCACAATGACGCCTCACAGACGAGCGACGGCGACGCAGGCGCGAAACAGGTAAAGGAACGCGAGGTCGTCGCGGCACCAAAAAGGGAGGCGCATTGTACGCCGGGGCTAAAAACACTGACGAGCTACACAAAAAAGAAAATTTAAGGAAACTGGAAGTGTCGCGCCGAGACGAGTAAAAGAGGCAGCATTCGTTTGCAGCGACTAGAGTAGGCAGGGGGGAATATAGTAACGAAACAAAAAAAAAAAAGGTGAGAGAGGTTCCTTCTTGGTCATCCATGGCCGCCTGACCCTTTGCCTCTAGGCTGCTAGCGGCAGCGTAACCTCTGGGAAGAGCATCAGAGCGGAGAAGAACAGAGAGGGAATAAAAAGAGTCGAATATTTCTTTCTCCCGACTTCCATTCCTTTTTTTGCTCCTTCATTTTTTCTCTCTCTCTTTCTTTTGTCGTGGCGATCCTCTCGTATAACGCCGCCGCCACTTGGCCCGTCGTCTCGTCGTCGGGCGCTCTTATCCAAACCACCCAAATTACGCCTTTTCAGAAGTCGCCTCTTCCTGGCCCTCATTTTTTTTTGTTCTCTTTCTTCCGCCTCGCCCGAGCGTCCATTTTGTTGCCTACACCGCTGCTTTCCCGCCCTTTCCCAGGCCTCTCGCCGCCACCCTCTCCTCCCATTCCTCCTCCACCTCTGTCGCATAGTTGCACCTCATCTGCCTCGTTTCCATCGCCGTCTGCGAACCGCGTCGGCGCGGCTCGCGCGTGTATCAAAGCTGCTACTTGAAGCACTCACGCACCCGCGGAGAGGGAGGGGGGGGGGGGTCAGAAGCAAGAAAAGCACACACAAAAGGAGCGGCGATGATCCCAGACGACTTCTTTTTGCCCATTTCAGCGGTGTTTCGGAAGCCCTATTATGATTCCGTCGGAATAAACGCGTGGAAAGAAAGCTCGCACCAGAAAAAAAGAAAGAAAAGGAAAAAAATTAAAGGAAATGAAGAACGAAATAGAAAGAAGGTTTCGAGCGTTTCGCTCTCTCCCACCATTTCTCTCTGCGCCGCTGCCGCTATCTCTCGACCCGGCTGCCGCTGCTTTAATCGCTTTCTTTCTCACGACATTTTGCTGCCTCTTCGGCCGACTCGCGAGCGGTGTTTCTCCCTCTTTTGTTGCGGCGCGACCACTTCATGGCACGGCCTCATTACGACACAGGTGCTTCGCCTCCGCTCCAGCGTCGCAGAAAGGTGAAGAGGGGAGGGGGGGGGGGGGCGCCACCTGAGAATCCGCGGCGATTTTGGAAGCGCGCGGCGCGCAAGGAAGCAAGCAGAGCGCTTTCGCGGTCGCTCCCGTGGTTATGCTCGAGAAATAACCTTCTTTATGCTACTTCTCGGCGGCGATGCAGAGAGCGAAACCTCGGATCAACCTGGCTATCCCCCCTGCCTCCGTTGTCCTTCTCTCCAGCTATTTCGTTCTCATTGCGGGTCGTCTGCGTTCTCCTCCCACGGCTGTTTCCTTCCTACTTGATCTCTTCGTGTCAGCTGCTGCTCTGGCCCAACCTTCGGTGGCTTCTTGCTGTGTTTGTTTCCGCTTCCTGTGGCTTGGCTTGGCTTCTGGACAGCCCGATTTCTGCGAGCTCAGAGACGGAGCAGGTCGATAGCAGGTGGGTTGCGGAAAAGGAAGGTAAAACAAAATTAAGCAACGCGGTCAGAGATGCAAACGACAGTTGCAAGAGAGACGTGACGGCGGCCCGAGTGTTTAGGAAGCGGAGGATGTGGACGCACGGGAGAGCGGAGGAAGGGACGGCGCTAAGAAGATTGGGCAACGCCGAGAAGATAGCCCTGAACCGAAGCCTCGCTGCGAAGCTGCAATGACAGACGCTGACATGGGAAACGATCAACCACTGAGTCCGCCTCGCTACTTCAGGTTTGGGGAAGATGTCAGAATGTTGGGCCGTCGCATGTGCTACGTGGAGGCAAATAGTCTGGCTGTACAAACCAAACGTGTCACGAAGCAGACGACGGTGCCGTCACAGAGGGTGCTTGCGCAAATCAGAGGATAACTGCTGCAGGTGGCCCCATCCACACATGACGGCTGTGGTACAATTGTATCGTCGATACGGGGGCGTGGCTTTAAGATAAAATCTCCCTCTCAGAGCAGGGCTAGATAAAATCAGCGGGCAGTGTAGAGAAGCGCTGAATTCAGAAGCTGCGGATAATTTCAGTCGGATTTAATGAGCGAGTGCAAATAGAAAGCACCATGAATGCACACGTGACGGAACCCCCGCGGCAGATGTGATGCGAATTGGAATAATTGAGGTACAGATTACCTTTTCTAGAACAAAACGACTTAAACAACTCAAATCATGCGTACTTGTACTTGATATGCGTGACTGTTATCGCTATAAGTATGTGCATGCATACCGTCAAAACCGCATCGCGTTTCCCAGATGCCAAAGCAAGATAGGTCTCCTTACCAGGCTAAAATTATATTCAAACTCGAACCGCTATAGCGGGGAAACCAGCAATTCATGGAAGACCCACCAGCTACTAATGATACGGAGTATTCGTTCTCGGTCAGGGCAGCTCCATGGTTTGCGACGATAGACGTATACGCGTATACGTATATAGACAGTCTATAGACTTCTTATAGACTCTATTGCCTTGCTATAGATATTTCTTTTTGTGTATTCATAGTCTATAGACTGTCTATAGACAAAACTGTATTAAAAGTGTATGCCTATAAATATACAGGTTGTCTATGACTGTCTACAGGATTTGTATTGCCCACAGACTGTTCTCAAGGGTGTGTCTATAGAGAGTCTACAGACTTTGTGGACAGAATTCTACGGGCAGTCTATAGACTGTCTAAAGAATTTTTTGTAAGGGCGTGGAGCTAATTGCCGCGAACTATGCGCATTCCAGCGCCTCGGGAAAGGGCCGCCGAAGCCTCTTTCTTCAAACTCGCGTCTGTCATGCCCCAGCGGGGGACCCGGCATCGTACAAAGAAAGAAAGAAAGAAAGAAAGAAAGAAAGAAAGAAAGAAAGAAAGAAAGAAAGAAAGAAAGAAAGAAAGACCAAACGGTTGCGAAATAGCCTCGCGTCGGCCAAATTGTCGCATGAATGCATCGCGCCCGAAGAGAAGAAGGCCCGACTGTCCCCGAGTATTTCCATTACACGGCGCGGCACGAAAGCGCGCAGATTGGAGACGGCACCACAAGTTTGCGTGCGGACGGCACATTTCAAGGCAGTCTCACGAGCGGTCACAGCGCACACACGGGAGGCAGGAGAGACACTCGAGTGGGACCCCAAACCGAGCAGAAGAAGAAAGCCGGCCCGACCTCCCACCGCCACCACGCCATAAGTGCCCGCGCGCCGCCCTTTGGAAGAAACGAAGAAGAGGCTAGAAAGATACCCAGCTCCGCTATTATACAGCCGAAGAAACAAAGCCACGCTAGAACTGCACTCAGCTCAACTCAAAACGGCTCTTCCAGTACAATTTCTTTCTGCGCGCCTCCGTCCGTCGTCGGCGCAGCTAGCCCGCGCCGTTCTTTCCCTGACCTCGAACAATTTAGGCGCGCCTGCTCGGTGGTATTAAAGCGCGTTCTTCCTTATTTCGAGACACATCCATCCCCTTTTGCCTTGCCCTCTGCATGGATCTCTCCTCTGCACTCCTACATGCCCCTCGCCCCGCACTCAAGTCCCCTCTTTCTTCTTCACTTCTTTTTTCCTCCCTTCTTCTCGTTCCAGTTGGTTTTTGAACTCTGCTGCGCACTTGTAAGCGAGAGACGACGAGCGGGCATGTATTCGCGTATGACTAGTTTCGCCACTAGAGCCCGCTGCCTGCTCGCAGCAGCAGCAGCGACGACGACCAATTATGTGTCATTTTCTGACGGCAGAAGGAGAAGCGGCGGCCGGGGAAGATTCTCAAAGAGACGCGAAATATACTTCGCGCACTAAACGTCGAAACGAAAGAGGAGCATAATGCGATGCCCACCGATGCACTCTCGCAGTAAAAAAAGAAAAAATGAACGTAAAGAAAGATGGAAGAAGAAAAAAGAGACGACCTTTCCGGGGAGCGAGCACGTATAGGAGCGAGCCCCCTCTCTCGAGAAGCAGTCTGAGCAGCGGAAGGAATGACACAAGCGAGGGAAAAATATACGATAATTTGGCTCCCATTCGTTCGAGCTTCGGGCCTTTATAGACAGCACCGGTGTTGCCGGCCGGCAGGAGAGGTTGTGAGAAAAAAAAGGAAAGCCGAAATGACTGCGTCCTGAGCTGCGCATTTCTCATATTTCGTGGTGCGCGCGTGTGTGTTCGCCCCCCCCCCCCCCCCCCTCCCCCCACTCCTCTTCCTCGCCTGCATTCGCAGCCCGGGGGGAGGGGGGGCTTGTAACTGAGCGCAAAGCACGAATGCGTGCATTGCGGCGCCTGGCGGCGATGCAGGCTCGCTTTCCAATTGGCCAACCCGCCAATTAAGACGCGCGAACATTCCGCCGCGTTGTTACTACTGTTGCCACCACGGCTGCGGGTAAACGGCAACTGGAGAGAAGAGGATAGAGAGAGAGAGAGAGAAAGAAGTAAAGCGGAGCGCCCCCCGAGAAGTCATGCAGCAATGCGAGATCCCGCGCAGAGTCCACGTGTCTCCTTTCTCACGCTTCATCACGAATGTGAGACGGGCGCGCGTTGGCGCTGCCACAGGTGCGGGCGAGATGTATGAACATGCGTACGAGAGAAGAAAAAAAATTGAAAGCAAGACCAAAGTCGGATGTCAATGTTCTTCGATGGAATTCTCGCAGTGGATCTTCGATTCATTTTATGTCTTTGCACGCGGCTTTCTCCATTAGCCCAGCGTGCAGTTTATCCACACGCGTATGAAATAACCGCTGCCGTCTAGATGCGTGTCTCCGAAAGGATTGCTTGGCCATCTCAGTGTTTCACTGCGCGGTCTCTCGGCAACGAAGCTTCGACCGCGACAGATTTATGTCAGTAGAATTAGCTAAGCAATTAGTTAAGCCACGACGCAGCGCCGTTTATTATTCGGGCAATTTTGACGCGGGGTACTTTGGAGAAAACAAATATGAAACTAAAAGTAACTGCTTGGCTCCACGACAGGAGAAGATACTTTCTCGGTACTAAGGGGTGGCGATGCGCCAGTGTTGTCGTTGAAACCCATGTCTTTATTGCCGCAATTATGTCGGAGAACTACTCACTTCCTCATCGGAGGGTTTCAGTTACAGAGTTATTCGGTGGCACGGCAACAGCGCCCATAAATATAGGAGAGAGCGTAATGAATAGCTGCTATACTATGCTTCGCGATGAAGCTAATAAACAAAAAAGGACGTGGGCATGAAGTGAAAATTCATATGAATTCATATGAATTCCCAAGTACCTACAGACCTGGGTAGCGCAGAGAAACATGACAGTGACGGACGAATGTGGCCCTGTCCTGGATGTCCTGGCAAGATCTTGACTTTCAGGTCTTATTAGGCCTCGGTAACGTTGTACCGATCGGTTTAGCTGTAAACGTACAGTCCTTGCTAAAAGTAACCAGGCTGCTTGCTTTGCGTCTCTCACTCGTGTATAGTGGAGCCCTGAAGGCTTCCCTAAGTATCAAAAGGTTTTGAACGGTGAGAGCAAGGGCTCGCCTTACCTTACAGGCATTTAGAGCTTGAGGGGTTACATAAGAGCTCTAATCTACGACCAAGAAGGAAATCGTATAGTCAGGTTACTTTTGGCAAAGGCCGTACTTTGAGATACAGCGTTTCACCTGGCAGACACATTATTCCGATTGGCAAATTACAGTGGCTAATTTTATGCGCGTCCTTAGCCTGGCGTTACTCAGATCCCTTTCTGTCGTATTACAGGAGAAAATGTATTAGCCCCAAGGCTGCCTTCCTAAAACTGATAAATTGGATTTTCCCCGATGAACAGGCCGACCTAACAGGGGCTTCATTTTAAAACATATTTCTGTTCATTACAATGCCGACCCCAGTGTGCCTCCCACCACTCTGCACGAAGCGACAAAATACAGGCCAGCACTTAGCTCACCCGTGGATAGGAGCGACAAGAATTATATGCGTTCGCGATCTGTACACATGGCCTCAGAAGCTTGCATACACACACTCTCCCCAAACACGCACCCTTTCAAGGTGCAGCTTCGCTCCAAGGGTGGTGACGGCCGCGCGCCCTGGTTGCGAACCGTCGAAAATCGCCAGTCAGCGAACTGGCGCCCATTTCCATGTAATTATTCTATCTGCCGAGTTCCCCGAAAATAATTGGCTCCCGGGATCGCCTTCTCACCCCGGCTGCACAACGCACGAGAGGGGGAAAGGAGGCTGCAGCAGCAACAACAACGCGGAGGAGTAAGCCGACTCTGTCGAGGGCGGCACAACGCCCTGGCTCGCACAACAGCGACGCCCGTGTGCGCACGCGCGCTGCCATACACTTCTCCCGCTTTCTCCGGCCGCGCTAAGTGGCGACGACGCCCGTTTACCCCAAAACCGCGCACGGAATCCGTGCCCCATGCATATGCATGGCCGGTCCCGCAACGGCCGTGGGGATAACCCGCCCATCTGTACACCTTCAGCACCGGCGCTTTCCGTTTCGCGCGCTGAGCCACTATACAACGACCCCCCCCCCCCTCGACTCCCTGCTCCCCCCCCCCCCCCCCCCCCTTGCACTCAGCCCCTTCGTGTGGCCTTTCTGTCGATGCGCGTCTGGCGGCCGTCTGGGAAGAAGCGTGTTGGGGGGCACCTGCCTTTGCACCTTGCCCGGACCTTTCTCCGGAGGGCCTCTACGCGCGAAGGCCTTTGTCTTAGACCGTATCAAAGAGCATGAAAGGCAGAGGGCGCAGGTCGTCTGTCGTATTGCTTAACCCTTGCAGCTTGGTGAAAAGGGACGGTATCGGAGTGAAGGATGGGAGGTGGTACGGAGGGTGTCAGTGGGAAACTTAGAAGTGAGAGTGCAGCAGGTCTCGTGGTAGGTATACGAAGACAGTAAATGTTGTGGGTGCTTGCGAAATACGAAAAGTGTCTAAGTTGAACCTTATTATTCTATTCGCTCATGGGTCCACGTTGCCTAGAATGAACAGTGAGTATGCGAGGACAGAGCAGCTTAGAAACGCCTCTTTTAATGGTGCAACGTAAACTCGCTTTGCTGCTGCCCCGTATCACGCAGATGCAAGAATCGAATGTCACGAATTCCCTATTTTGCTAGCCAATGATTCCCCTGATAAGAGAATAGGCTTAATTCCCGGACTTGCGCACCATCTGGAAGCACTGCGCGATAGGTGTCCGCGGGCGCGTCACTCGCCTCCAATGCCCTCTCTCTTGCACTGCACGAGCTTCAGTGCAAGCCGACCATCGGTGCCCACGAGTACAGACGTGGGGATGCTTGCCTAGAGCAATCGAGCGTTTCGTGGCGTAGTAAATAAAACCAAATTTTGAAGTTGCTGATTCGCCAGTAGCTTGAGCCTGCGTGGTCTGCATGGCCATTCGGCTGCGCTCGAGCGCAAATATTATTTGCTAAACACAGTAAGTACCTGCTTTAAGATTCCTCTTGCTTTGCTCCGCACAACACCCTTCGAGCGCTCCATCTGCTCACCACTGCACTCACTGCATTCTAAACGGAGAGGCGTAAAAAGGGTGTGAACTGACCTCTAGCGCACCCCCTTTTATAAAAGAGAGTACTGCGCTAGAGGACATGTTAATCCCTTTTTTTTTACTCCCACACACGTGTATTCGTGTTTAGAGTGTATAAGTAGGGCTTTCAACCAAACAAGGCGCGGATTCCTAACAATACTAGTATCAAAAGAAAATTCACGCCATTCGACTCCCCAAAGTTATTTGAGGCTAGTTTCATACCAGGTGTTTCAGGGAAGGTGATCACTAATTTGTAAAGATAAGGTTTTTGACGTAGCAAGAAGCAGTTTGTGGCATAGTAATAGGAGCGTTGGCGGACGTCAAAAAACAGGCGAATCATCTTAACTAACTTAGTGATTAACTAAGTTCTAAACTATTACCAATAGGCACCTGATTACAATTCGAGATTTGTAGCCGGCCGTTAATAATAGCCATATCAGTTTATAGAATTTCTAAAACGTCATTATTCTCGCCACTGTGGCACGACAAAGTTTGGCTATTTCGACTAGTTACGACCACTGGAGGGGTTGCTTTGCCTGCATACTTTTCGAAAGTGCATGTATTTTAGCACGATGTAGCCAATTTTCTTCGTGCCACAGCGGCGAGAGTAATGGCGTTTTCGAAATTCTAAAAACTGATATGGCTATTATTAACGGCCGGCTACAAATCTCTAATCAGGTGCCTATTGGTAGTACTTAAAAAGTTAACTATTAGAATTTGGTGAATCACTGAGCTAGTTAAGATGATTCGCCTGTTTTTTTTTGTTTTTTTTACGTCCGCCAACGCTGGCATTACTATGCCGGAAAAAGCTTCTGTTTACCTCAAAAACCCTATTTTTAAACACGAGTGATCATCTTCCCTGAAACACGTGGTATTTAGCTACTTTCTCACCGGTTGTAGTCGGAACCAACCCCATCATACATGGCCCTTAATCCCAAACACTCGCTCCATCAGTAACCAACATTAGGCACGTAAGAAAGCTGGCGCGTAAGAATAAGCGTGAGCTACCGGTAATTTTCTTCGTGCGTTGACAGCATAACGGAGCAGCAAACCTTCGTGCGCCCCGTGCACTTCGTGCCTGCAGCAGACTCAAGCCAGCCCTTAACCTATAAGCCACATTGCCGTTTAATGAAGACCGTCCAACCAAATCTCACGCACCTGCCGATGGAAAGCACAGGCTACTCAAGAGGGGGCGCTCTCGTTTGTCCGACCACCGGAGGCACGATTCAAGCTGGAACAAGAGCGCGTACACGCATACAAGGACGACCAATACAGGGAGTGTTTCACATGTGTAGATCTGGCGTCCCGTCCTTGCATGCCTGCCGCTGCTCGAGCACAAATTGAACCGGTTACTGGCGGGACAACTATTATGTTAATCGCCGCCTCTTTCGCGCGCTCGGGTTCGTCGCACGAGCCGGCGATTCTGTCCCGCGGCCGCGTGCGCGTCCGATCGTTTTCGCGCGGCCAAAAAGAGCGCGATTCCCTCGCTCGAACCGTGCGGGGACCCGAGCGGCTCGGCGCTCGCGCGGTGCGCTCACGAACCTTGCGCAACGTCACGGCCGAGGTGCCCATGAGAAGCAAGTGTTCTGCAGGCCTGTCCAACGGCAGCTCTTGGCGGTGTTCCCGGCGCCGTACGCGATATGCAGGCGCCTTCCCCTTGTTATTAACGGCGCCGGACGCAAATTACAATGCCCCGAGAGCGAGGAATTCGGCGCTTTTTATCGCCATCTCGCTCCGCGGGCTCTAATTACGGTGTTCGTGCGCATGCACGGTACGGCTCGCGTTTGGTGCGAGATGCGGCCGGCCAATCACGAGTGAAGCGGTATAAATGAGCGCGGACACCTTCCCGCTTTGTATAAGCGGAAGTACACATTAAAGAAACGCCTACTGTGAAAAGGTGGCGATTGACTGAGACCTCCTGTTGTTATCATGAGTCCATATGTCCCTGCAAAAATTCACAGGGACACCTAATTCCACTATGCACTGGCATGTCACAGCACAAGCAGCTGGTGATTCGCTTTCCAGAAATGACGTCACTTCCGGTTTGGCGACGTCACTTTCCTCCAGCCAATGGGGATGACCCGGTCATGTGACGTCACTTATTTCTAGCCAATGGGCGACCCTGATGATTGACGACGCATCTGGGGCCCATGGGGCTTCTAATACTATCGAATTATTACGCATTTGTTGCGTGTGCGTTTCCTGTGTCTGTATACTCCCTGCAAATACACGAACTGCAACTTACTCCTATATCCCTTCCCTTACGGCGCGGTTCAGGTGTCCAACGATATATGAGACAGATACTGCGCCATTTCCTCTCCACAAAAACCAATTATTATTATTATTATTATTATTATTATTATTATTATTATTATTATTATTATTATTATCTGCGAGGGAGCCCCTCAGCCCTTGCGGGCAGTCGCTTTGTGGACGTACGATTATCTTTGCACTGCAGTGCGCGTCGCGTGCTGGGCACAGGAGGCGGGACCCACTGCTTGGCGCCGCGCCACCATTGTGACAGCGCCAGCGTCTCACCTGCCAAGTCCCCCAAGAGCACCGAGAAAGCTGGAGCGGGCAAGAGTGAATCGGCCAAGAAAGCAAAACAGGGGGCCAAACTTGGCCTGCCGTTAGAGGGTTCGGCGTCGATGTATGCTCAAAACGGTAGCGCAACGCCAATCACAGATTTCACGCAGATCGGCTCGAGTGATCGTATTGCTCGGAACCGTCGAGCCATGCCTTTAGTCCGCAGACCGAGCCAGTGTAGCCACCCGTGAAGGCTTTCTAGGGGAATATCGGAGAACTACGGGAGCCAACCCACACAGCCCTAGTAAAGACTGTCCGGATCATGCGTCCCTTCACAACGAGTCGTGCCGAAGAACGAGCTAATGAGTCCCTTACCACCTATAACGGCATCTCAGCATCTCCAGACGGTGCAAGAGGGCAACTCCTTGAATCCTGCCGTAATTCTCCGCACGCAATGAAAATGATGCACTCTTTTTTTCCAGCGCATATACGGAGCCCAAGAATGATCACGTTAAACAACGAAGAAGACGACCTAACGTCTCAGGCACGCGCGATATCGGCTTGCTGCCGCGATGTTTGTTCCTCGAGGCTCGCGTTTTCTCAAGGCTATCTGTCTCGCCGGGCGAAATTCCCACGATCTCGAGGTCCCGAGGCGGCCAGGTAATAAGAGCGCTCCGCTTCGTCACCTATTCTTCCATTTAGCGCAAACTTCGCACCTTGAGCCGGCGGCCTCGCTACGGAGCGTGAGATTTTGAAGCGGCGCTATGCGAAGCACCGAAGAGAGCGATAGTTCGCAAACCGGACGGGCAGACGAAGAGAGAATCGGCGGCCAAAACACGACAAAAACAAAAGAAAGAATAAGAAGAAAGAACGGGAAGCAACGTGAACGAGGCCGCACTCGTGATCGGCGATCGTCAGCCATCCATCAGAATCCATCATCATCGGGCGCTCGTTTGTGCCAGGAAAGAAGGTATAGAGAACAGGCTAAAACGCCTTCCGGTCGCGCATATATAGCGTATAAGGCGGAGATGGGAGCGAAACAAACGGCAACAAGCTCATTCGCTCTGAATTCTCTCCGAGGAAGGAAATAAATATCTTCAGAGCAGCGGTCAGCGTTGCGATTTTGCTGAGACTAGCAGAGAACGGCTTGGGAGACAGACGTCAGCGGAAGACACGATGGTCTGTATATATAGGCAAGTTTAATCAGTTCCTGCTCTTTATTGCCCCTGTCAGAACACTGCATGACAGTTCGTGTATGAACTGTTAATTGCCACATTACAAGTCAACAACCTTCTGGCCTTTACTAAAGTTCGAAACCGACAGATTTATTTGTACCGACTGATTTCTTGTACTGTAAATGATACGTCATCGAAGTGTCCGTATAGTTGACAGAAGGAGAAAAAAAACAAAGAAAAAGTTAACAGCAGGCTTTCAAGTTTGGAAAGGCTATAATATGCATGTATCGATCGAAACAGCACCCCGAGAGCTGTTCATAATCATCGTAAAGTGCTGACACTTTCACGGCACAGCTCACATGATTACGGCATGCTCAGCTAACGTGAGAATTTGCCCAGAGGGATACGCAAGGCAAGGACTTAATTCTAAATAACGCGTTTATAACCTTGACTTATTTACTGAAAAGTGACTTATAGCGACAGAAGACTAAAGGAACAGCTGACTCACCAGAGGAGAAGTGATGCAAAGGCACGTGCTTCGTGATGGACTCCACCACATCATGCAGTCCGTACATGCTGAGCAGTTCCTTCATAGTGTTTTCAGCGTAGTCCTTCATAAGGCTCGCGTCCGCGGCTCGATGTTGCTGTTGGTGAACGTGAGGCTGCTGCGGTTGATGCTGCTGCTGTTGTTGCTGCGGTTGATGCTGCTGCTGTTGTTGCGGCTGCTGTAGATGCTGATGGGGTGGCAACTGCTGATGGTGATGGTGGTGATGATGATGAAGGTGATGCTGCCGCGAACCGAGGAAAGGCGAAGAGAGGCCGCCCACTGTCAAGGGGGAGTCACTGCTAAGTCCCTGCTGGCGGAGAGGAGACGACAAGGACGACCTGACGTCCTCCGCAGCAGAGGTGGGCGCGTCGTCGTCATCGTCCTCACTTCTGCGGCCACCAACGCCACCACTGAGGTCCACCACAGCCTCCGGAAAGCAGGAGAGCTTGGGCAACGCCAGGCCTCCGCCTTCCGCGGTCAGCGCACTGTTGAACAGCACCCGTTTGACGGGCTGCTGCGACTTCCGGCGCATCGAGCCACAGTCACTGAGGTCCAGGGGTCCTTCCTCGCGGCCTGCGGAGGAAACGCCACCCTCCGCGCAAGCAGTCGTCAACACCGGCGGAGGCGTCACAGAGGACGACGCGACTTCCTTGAAGCACGTTGACGACGGCGAGACGGCGCCGTCGCCTTCGCCGT
Organism: Amblyomma americanum; assembly: GCF_052857255.1. Lineage (NCBI taxonomy): Eukaryota > Metazoa > Arthropoda > Arachnida > Ixodida > Ixodidae > Amblyomma > Amblyomma americanum. Next base: position 22,607,674 of record NC_135498.1, read on the forward strand.
CTTGCGCGGCGTCCTGCACCGAGGAGGGCGGCGGCATGCGCTGCTCGGAGTCCTGGTCGTCCTCGTCGTCTTCCTCGTCCGAGTCGGCGAACACGGCGGCGGCGATGTTCTTTGGCTGGAAGTTCTTCCTCTTGTTGCGCATGCGTCCGTCCAAGGCACTCTCAGTGTCCGGCCAGGGACAAGGCACTTCGCTGAAGGCGGCGCCCGTGGGCATCGAGGCGGCGGATGAGCTGACGGCCAGCGGGTCCGGCGGTCCGTCGTCCGCTTCGTTGTCGTCCGAGTTGTCGTCCGTTAAGGCCCCGTTCAAGGCAGCTTGCGGTCTCTCGTCGTCGTCGAGGTCGTCCTCTTCGGCGGGCTCCCGGAGAGGCGGCGCCCGCGGCGAGCAGAGGTCGTCGGGCGCCTCGTCGGCGCAGGCGTCGTCCCCGCCCGCTGCCATGACGGCAGCCAGGTCTTCCGGGTCCGAGGTGCGGGCGAGCTTCTCACAGATGGCGTTCAGCTTGAAGGCACTGCTGGGCGGCCGGCAGGCGGCTTCCGACGTCATGTCCGCCGTCTGGCCAGGGCGTTACCTGCTGTCGGCCCTGCGCACAGCGGGAAAGAACATACGAGATGTATTTTAGAGAGTGCTGCATACACACGAACTCGCCGCATTGCGCGCACAACAAGAACATGGCATAGACAGGATGTTCAGGCGCTGAACTGCTCTGACGACACGCGACTGACTCTTAATGCCATTGCACATGGAGTTGAATCTGACGCCTGTCACTACAGCAGTGGGGAGTAGAACTGCATTATGCTTCGATACAAGATATCTCTGAGAGATCAACAAAATGTCAGTGTCCACTCCATTGAAAATCATCTAAGGCGGGTTGTAAACGATCGAGACGATTCATATAATGCGACTGCAAAGTCCTATATGTAAGCATGTGTTAGTACTGAGGCCAAACAAGCGTCCAAGATCTGAGCAAATCTGCTGACAAATGACACAACACTGAAACACAGCTCCCGCGCTGTTCAGGATCGCGCTTAGGAAAACGCATGGCACTGTGACAGCAAGCGCGTTCAATCATTGAACTCTATACAACAGCGTCCATGGGTCTGGAGATGAGAGGTCGGCTTGACCCGCCACAGCCGTGCGCGCGTGTTCTTTCCGGAAGGAACTCTATCCTCGCAGAGACATGTCTGGTCATTCCTACGGAACGAGCGACGACCCTTGCGAACGCAAAAACTGCCACCCGCATGCGTTCGCGCAACAACCCCACGCAAATTGCGCGGTTATACGGGGTGAGGGGTCGCCCACGCTCCTCTTATCAGCGTGCTATGCTTGGAACCCACGCGTATGCGAAGGCAACTGTGCGTACAAACGGAGATCTCACACGGCTCCTCAACTCGACCTGCAGGAACGCATAAACGCAGAGTGCACCAAAATCACCGCGCTATAAAGATGCGTCGAGACGGGGCGGCAAAATCTAGAACAGATTGGACGAGGCCTATAGGAGTAAAAGAAAAAATCAAAAGACAACTTCTTAAGCCTTAGTCGCGCGGAGCAGGGCAGTGCGCAAAGGATCACCGCAAAGTCGTGCCCGCATTCTCACGGGACCAGCGCGCACTCGTCGTTGCGTTCTAAAGCGCGGGCAAGCGAGTGCCTCCCCCCCCCCCCCCCATACCTCCCGTCGTAATCACGACCTTTTGTAATGACACCTCATTACCGGACTGGAAAGACCAACACGTGATTCCACGACTACGACAGCGCGGCACACACGCACGCACACATGCGCATGAAGGGAAACTGAGCACGCCGATAGCCCCGAACAAAAGGCAGCGCGCACGTCTCTGATCGTTAGCGGGCATCTCCCTCCGCGGGACGCAGTTCGAAGACCGAAGATTCCTACTTTCCCTGGGCGGTTGAAGGCACACACGATTGTCTCAAGTGGGGATTACTGCGGCGTGCCTAATTCCATGGCGTGTCGAGGCATATAACGAGGCATAGACTAAATGCGCGGGGTAATTTGCAGGAACTGATTGTTAGTTTGGCCGTTAACGACTGGCTCAAGCAGCCAGTTAGCTAACGACTGGCTATAACGCCGTTCGGGCAACGCGACGGAGGGTATTCCGAGTTACGGTGACTGCTTTATCGGACGCTGGCTAACACGAGACGCGCTTAATGCCCGGGGATCGCTGGAAAGTATAATGGAATTTCGCAGGAGGGCCGGGCAGAGCGTTTCGCGGGGCCGATGGAAGAAAAATATAAACAAAAAATATTTGAAGCGAGAAACTTTTCCCGCCATGCCGTAATTAGCGTGAGGCGATGGAATAAGGTAAGTATAGCACATAAATGCGAATATAATGTGGGCGAAGAAAGCGAAAACCGGACAGAGCAGTGCTGTAGCCGAAGAAACTATGGAATATACAAGAGGAGAGTTCAGTGGACAGGCGACAGCAAGGCGAGAACGACGCCCCACGTCAAAAAAAAGTCGGGAAACTACAAAAATGCGATACATAAGGCAAAGAAGGTTATGAACCCGAGAGATCGGTGACATCGCAGCCAGAGAACCCACGAAAGAAACATTAAGAAGAGTTGGGCGGAGATGAGTCGGCAGCAGAGGCGAGAATGATGCGTCTCAATCGCCCGCGTAAGCCTAGCCCCATCGAGATGTGCGTGCCCGCTTACAGTATACACACATCAGGTCCAAACTACATCAAAGTGACACGCTATAGAGACGCTTTCTCCGCGCATCATCACGTTGCAATTACGATTCCACCGGCGATTTCCTCGTGCAGTGCCTGCACGTTCACCAGTAAGCGATGGAGAGAGAGACAGGGCGTGTCATTAAATGTCGCTAATTGCGGAAGGGCTTGGGAACGAGCGAAGCCGTACCGAAGTCGGCGGCGCGAAAGGAAGCGAGCCTGTTCAGCACCGGAGTGTCTTTGCTGCACAGCGCGACATTGCTGTGTCAACCCCATCCTCCTCCTCCTCCCGCTATCCAAAGGAAATCCTCGGAGAATAGCCGGGGATGAGCACGTGCTCTGCCGTCCAGACGCCGCGAGTAGCGTGCGACCACTCTCAGACTGGGAGCGGCGAGCGCAGTGCGGCAATTAAAGAGCGCCCGATCAAGACGAGCACGCGACAGCCGAGCGACGGTGCTGCCCCGCAGCGGATGCCGCGCCATCACCCCCGGAGGGGCAAGATCAGGAGAGCGTAATGACGCCCCATTTGCGGTGGAGCGTCCGCACTCGGAGCGCACTATGCAGGGTCGCGCAGACTCAAGCGGCGGCGATTGGTGACCGGCCAGCCGCCTTCCGTATTTGAGCACCTTGTCTCTATTTCTTTTTTTTCTCCTTTCGGGCAATTTACTCCGAAACAGGGCTAGACAACTTACGGAGACCGCCACCTCCTCCGACAGAGAAGCGAAATAATAATAATAAACGTAGGAAAACTAAATTTGTGATAAGCTAGGTCATATGGACTTCTTTCTCCATTCATGGGACCCTGTGCAGTTTCCTTCAAAATTACCCGGACCTTGTCTTGCGAGGCCGAAGCAGATGTACCAAGGCATGTCGCGGTGTCAATAAGTGCCTGGTGTTCTATGAGATTAAGACAGCTAGCAGTGCGTTGAACTGTCTGCTCTTCGATGTCTAAACTACACAGAGAATGGAAGATGCGCCTCAACAGCCGCACCACATGGCTATAGGCTTGTATTTATTGCACGTTACATGCCAGATAAGGACATTACAGGGGGCAACGGAAGCAAAAACGATTGGTACCACTAACAGGAGTACGTTACAACGGTAAGGATCGGCAATAAACGTGAGTTGACAATAACCGAGTCGAAATTAGAACACAACTACCGGTCTATTATTGCGACAGAGTGGACAATAGGACAGTGTGAAAGGTAGTCGAGGGTGGCGAGGAATCAGGTGAAGTGAGGACATTGGAACTTCCATGGCATATAGGTGGCCGCGACTGGCGCTATGCATGTGTAATCGGATAATACAGGAAGAGGTCTCTGTTCTGCAGTGAATATATGCCGGGCAATGACGACGCGATAATGATGAAGGTATAACGGCATGGTAGCGATGAGATATTAACTGAAAAAGGGCGTGCGCGTGAAATAACAGAATGAATGAAAACTTCGCCCTTACGAAAAAGGAACTACGTTTTATCTTTCGGCCGACATTGAGAAGAATACAGCCTCCGATAACACGGGATGGGCGTATATTAAGTTTATACCGCGGCGCACGGTCGAAAGGGGTGGCCCATCTTCGTCGAGGGGCGGGATAACGAGTTTTATATCTTCTCATCACCAATTCCAGCGAGCCTGCAATAAGTTTCGCGGACGCTTAGCACGTACGTAAGGCGCACCGCGCTGCACTCGCGGAAAAGCTCCGGGACGAAAACGGATGACTGAGTAAAAACACGCCCGCAAGACAGCTCAGAAATGAAGGAAGCGAGCGGGTGGAAGAAGGAGTGCGGCGCCCATATGCGCACGAGGAAGCCGCCACCGTGGTGCCCTACCACACCATGGACACCCGCTCCACCTTTTCATCTCCCCCACCGCGCGCGCGCCACTATTACCTACGTACGTGCACTCGCAAGCGGGTCAACAAACCCCGCGCTCATAACCAAACCCGAGACGCTCCCACCTGCATTACAGCAGCCGCGCGCTTGCGGGTAAGGCACACACATACTCTCGATGTCCGAGCGCGCGCTGGGACGCGCAGGAACGCAGCAGTCGTGGAGGGAGGCCTCGCGGTGGGCTTGGCGCGCGTGTAGGCGGCGCGTTCTCTCTCCCTCCTTCTCTCCTCACTCTCCACGTAGGCGCGTGGACGCGCGACGCGTGAGCGCTTCAGAGATGATGGACGGCCCCACCGCGGGCCTTCGAGCACCGAGGAGGAAAAAAAAAAAGAAGGCTTTCGAAAGACGCTCGGAAGTTTGATATCCGTGAATTGGGGGTCTAAGGTGGAAATCGCCTCGGCAGAAGGCAAGTAGAGCATTGGTTCTGAGGCGCTCCTCGCCCGGGCTCGTAAGTGCCGTGTCACTATTATAGGAGGAGCGTAAACTCGAACAAGGAGAAGATTGGAGAGCGTTTGTGAGCTGCCCGGTGCTTCGACGAGGGGACTTGTCTTTGAAATGTTAATCACCGGGTGAGGGGTCACTTACTCCTCTTGGCCAAGTTTGCGCTTCCTAGAGGCATCAATCACTATTCCTCTCTTCTACCGGTTATTCGCGAACAAGTACACTCCGAAGAATAAATGTGAAAATCCTCATAAGGAGAAGCGAATGTTACAGCTGCCATCGGTAATCCAATGAAGTGCGAGTGTTGTGCAGTTCACCAGCAGCGATAGACAGAGCCGGCATTTCCTGGGAGAAGAGAAATTGCAACCCTAGTGTTTCCTTTAGAACTCGCCAAAGTTTGCAAGTTGGTAAGGTGTAGGTGCGGGCTAGTTGGTAATGCATTGTAAGACTAAAAGCGAGAAAAAAAAAGACCAGCGCTTGTCCTTCGTCTTTCTTTGCGTCCGTGTTTTTTTTTTTCGCGCTTTTCGTCTTACAATGCAAGTTGCCCGTAGCACGAACATGAGTCATTTTAGAATGTCGTCACCAATTTTTGTCCATAAATCGATGGTCTCAAGTTCAACCGAAACTTCGCTACTCCTCTATCGGTATACTCCTATACTCCTGTGCAGTCGCGAGAACACCGCATTTTGCAAGTCAATTGATTGCAGAGCCCAGCGCTCTCCTGCGCTCAGCTGTGTGATTATGATCTCCTCTGTATAAAGCAGTGAAACAGGTAGCAAAAAAAAAAAGAAACTTGACAAGGAGCTCACGAACAGCGCGCAGTAGTGATGCAGCCAGCGCAATATTTCATCACCCGTACGTGTTTCTAGCAGCGCCAAGAAGGGCCCTGTGAAATTGAGAGCCGAAGGCCGTAAAGCTGCTGCTTTTTCCCGGTGTTTCTTTGCTTTCACGTCCGCGCCGCCGATGGGAAAGGACCGAAATGAAGTAGGCGTTGTTGTAGAGTCCTTCAGTGATTAATAGTGTCCAGCATCATTTGCATCATTCGCGAAACGGGCGTCAGGGCAGGGTGGAAAACAAGAAAACCCATTTGCAAGTGAATACACAATATCGTGTTCTCCCCCACCTGAGACCTCCACCTATTGATCGTTCTTAAGGGACGTTGGAGATATATGGCTCTCGGGGGAGGACGGCATAATGCGGTTTCTTGTATTTGGAACATGCCGGACGGCTCCAAAGCTGCGCATGGAAGGTATAGGAAAGCGCCAGCCTTGATGTAAATGGAGTAATGACAAATGGACTACGAAAGGCGCAAGACGCAGAAGAAATGCGAGAACCGTTACTCACTCTGACTACGAGTTTAAGTCGATCTTGTGATGAAAGATTAGTACAAAGAAGACTACGCTGTTCGCCAAGTAACGCTACTCAACGCAGCGTCGGTTCCCAGGAATAGTGAGTATAGCCTATCTCACGTCTTTCCTGCGTAACATGAAAGACATCGCTGCTGGTTGAATTTGCAAGAACGTACGGCCGAAGTACATTTGAGTTTTAAACAAATCTACTACAAAAGTACAGCTACGCGACGGACGGAGCAGAGACAAGATAAAGCAATAGACTGATCTAAGTCCTTATCTCTGACAGGTCGTTGCCCTGTCGTCTTTCTAGTGCCCGGCACTGTTTTTTTTTCTACTTTTGTGATGCATTCGCACTAACTATATACAGACTCGCAAAGCACCCTACCGTACGGGTCTACAGCTTTCATTATATTTTCTGGGCCGTCGCATTAAACGCAGGAAGAAAGCACTGTTGCAAGCTTGCGACGTGACCTATACCATTCTCAAGCCCTACAGTAGAAAACGCGAGTGCTTGATAGCTCTGCGCTTACGCCCGCTACTGTGCGCATACAGCTCGTGGGAAGGGCTGCCTATAAGCGAGGAAGGTTCCTCCGTATAATCTAACGCCCAGCATCCCGGTTGCCTCCACTGATCCGGGCAGCAGGGCTCCTTATAACAAGCCTTTCGCTCCGTCCTATCGACGGAGCCATTCTTCTCAAAGGAGAACGCCTCCGCTTGGACCTACTTCTCATGAGAGCGCTATGGACTGGGAATATGTGATAGGCACCCACGTTGAGGAGAGAGCTTCCTTCTATTTAGCACCGTGCGACGCAGTCGATAGAGGGCGCCATCGCCGATATATGCCGAGAAATTATAATTGCTCACAGGTGCACGGCACAGGACCCAACCGCTAGCGGAAAGCGCGCGGGTCTCTGGCATGGAGCACGGTGCCTGAACCCGGAAAGCAGCGAGGAGAGGTGCTAGATTACGATCGAACGGCGCCTCCGTGAAGAGGCTGGCGCAGTGGACGAATTTTGTGCGGAGTATTAATTACGAAGCATTAATCACCGCCCTAATTGGCACCTCTGGCGAGCAGCAGCAGCCACCGTGCGCGTACACACACAAGGGAGCGTGCGCGCCCGACGAAAAGCGCTCCTGGGAACAAAGGAGACAGGGGTGACACCGTTTTTTTCGTTCCTTTGTCCTTTCCTGCGCGTCGACGTCGACCTTCCATGCTGAAGAGGTCGACCCGTTCTTTCCCTCGTGACCAGACTGAAGCACCAAAGCGGTCGTCGACTTCCTGGGTGCGCGCCGCCAGCGATATAGAGCCCTCATCTTCCTATGCTGCACAGCATCAGCGGCTGCCCGGCCCTCTTCCTTGCGCCCAATCGGTGCGCCAAAAACTTTCATTGCAGTCGTATTCCTGCTGTTCGGCGCTTAAATTACGTCAGCTTTGGTTACGCGCTGGACTGTCCCTGGCGGATAAGTTTTAGTTTGCAGCGCCAGCCCGCCCTTAACAAAACTGACGGCATAGAAGAATCGATTCTGAGTGGCGTTGGTATAAGTGTCGTCGGTTACGTAACTGTCTATCTACTGGGCGCTTAATAACAGCAGAATAGTTTGCCTGCCTGCACAGTTGCTGGCCGAGTCAGTAGCTCACTAATTCACCTCAATGCTTCGCTCACTCAAGCTAATCACTCAGCCCACTCATTCAACCCGCCCACTCACATACCTCGTTCATTGTCCCTGTCCAATCGCGCTTGCTCTCATTTCTACATCTGCCACAGAAATGATCTCTGACTCTAAATCTGCATTCTCAACTATGTCAGTGGCTACATATTCCGCACTGCTGCTCGTTTACTACGCTTCTGGCAGCCCCGGCGCCCTATAACCCTCATCTGGACGCCCTCACATGCCGGCCTCCCTGGCAACGAGGAGGCTCATTCCTTAGCCCGAGGTCTCACATTCGGGGGGGAGTCGAGCCCCTTGTACGGGCCTAGGAGCGCCTGCTCTCCTTCCGTGATATTCTCTCGTACTACCGGGAGCAACGAAGGGAGTACGCACCGCCAGCCCCATCCCTCACCATAGTGCAGGCCGCACACTGGCGACGACTACAAACTCGGACTGCTCCGTACCCCACACTACTACATGCCCGATACCCATACCAATTCCCCTCGTCATGCAAACTTTTCGGCAAACCAGGAGACTTTCTACACACCCTGCTCACATGCCCCACCTTCCCTCATCCCCCATCACCGACCATGGCGGAGTCTTACGGGGGAGAGTCTTCTGACCGAAACGTCTCCTCAAGACCAGCGCCGGCTCATCTCCAGCGCTATGAGAAGGATTTCTTTCCAAGGGTTATCTTTCGCTTTGTAGGGCTGCCTCCTCACAGTGAGGGAGCATCCAAGTGGCATGTAGGGGGCTTCGCCCCCACCATTTACATCATCGTTAGCAATAAATGTTTCCACCGCCACCACCCTGTCCACTCACTCCTAAACGCTTCCAATCAGCCACGCACAGCGACCCACCGCACCGAGTCTACTCGCCCGGTCTGTCAGCGCCCTCTCGTCACCAAACCGCGCAGGAACCGTACCGAGAGTATTTATTCTCGCTCGCAGATCTTTCGCTGGTTTCCGTGCGAGCTGATTCGTATCTCAGCGTCATTACACGACCGGCCCTCAGAGGGAGACAAAAGGCCTGTTACTTCCGTCGAAGCGTCCGTTTCTCCGTGCGCGCGCCACGCGATACGGAATCCGCTCACGAGAGTGTTATTAAGGCGCCAGTTCTATATCCGGGATCTCGTCGGCGCCGCCGCACGCGTACATGAACGCTGAACGAACCAGATGCAGGCGCGGCGCTCTGCCCTATCGCTGTATGCCGAGCTAGGCCCGACGACGACCCGACGTTGGCCCGGACTATCCTCAACTCGAGGGCTCGCCCTCTCCGGCAACGAGTGGCGGAAGGACGCCGTTAGAAAAGGAAGCGGCCGACAGTGAACGAAAGAAAAACCTCCCAAGCACACTGGCAAGAACGCGGGTGTACGTATACGCAAGCGAGAATAATTACCGCAACCCCGTGAAAGAAGTGGAGAGAGAGAGAAAAAGAAGGAGAGCGAAAGAAGGAAGATGACTAGAAGGGAAGAAAGCACGTAAGCGGAATGGGCGCGACCAGATGCAAAACACCCTTATCACAAAGGGTAATAAACGGTTCTACCCCCAAAACCGCCTCTTCCACTCTGGGCACGTACGCGACCCTGGGCGCGGAAAAGCGGAGACGGAGACCGAGAAGGCAAGGGGTAGAACATGGATGCTTTAGAGAAGCGAAGAAGAGAGTTCAAACGTGCTTTAGACGGCCAGCTCGCGGGAACGAAGAAATTAGGCGGCGCTGGGGAGAAATGAAAACAAAGAAAAAAACACGACCGAAAGACTGGAACTCGACTCGCTAGTGCTAATGACGCGTGCGCGCCGGCACAAAGGAAATGAGCGAGACTGCATACTACAACCTCCTCGCCATTTACCTCATAAAACATACAAAAACGCCTCCCGCAACGAGGAAATAAAAAAGTAACGGCATTAAGCCGGTTTTTAAGAATGAGACAGCGAGGCCACGGTCAAGCCCCGTGAACTCGGTAACCTCATCCTCACGTCCGGCTCGTTTGAATGAGAGAAACAAAACAAAACAAAAACAAGACATAGCAAACGATACTCAGCGTACTGCTTTTGCATCAGGCTGCAGCAGTAAGACGAAGGTTGCTCTTCTCAAAAGCCCGGAATCGGACCATCTGAAGGAAGTCGAATGCAGGCCGCGATGTGGGTTGGTCCGTACTGCCGCACGCCGCCCACATTGGAGCAGCTCGCGGGGTTCGCGAGAAGGCAAGGCACTCTACGCATGCTCGCCGCGAAGCTGGGTGGGGATCCAATAATTTGGCGCAATTACTCGACGTGCGCGATATGAGCGGCTTGCACCGAAGGCGGTGAGCGTGCCGCGCGATGCCCAGCGCGAAATGGCGCAAACGCTGCAGCGAGCGTACATGTACACACAGTGCGTGTAGCGAGATACAAGTGTAGCGGCGTCTCCGTCGACGCCGGTGTCGTTCGCGCCTCGCAGTGGATCGCTTTGAGATGGGCGCGCCGAATGCAGACCAAGCGTGTTATACGAACGAGCAAAAGCGATGCAGGGAAGCCCTCCCACGAACATCCGTGCAGAACCGCTTGTAGCGAATCAGAGAGATTGGGGCGATACAATGTACGAGTCGCGAGCGAGGGCGACAGTAAACCCCGCATGCATGCGTCGCTCTACGTGCCAAATATAAACACGCCGCACACAGAGGCGGGTGCCTACTGAAAAAAAAATAAAAAAGGCAAGAAGCTCAGCGCAAACCAGAAGCGGAATGCGGGTGGTTTGCGCGCATCTCGGTGAGTAATGGACGCGAGAGAGTCGCTCGGCGTGCACAGAGGGCCGACACATGACGCCCTTGCTCAGATCCCATGGGGACGTATCAAAAGTGGCGAAACACGTTTAGGGCCTGTTTTTATTTATTTTTTATAGAAAAACATGGTAGTAGTATACATACTTCAGCGACTTCAATGACTTGCGCTCCAAATGACCGCAATGAGGTCCTCAAATGCCACCGAACGTGACAATAATGCAGCGTAACGCGATAACGCCACCCGGGATGTTTTCGGAGACAATGTACAGTCTTTATCAAAAGTATACAGTCCAACGGGTCTGCTTCTGAGCCGTGCAGCGCGCCTCCTCTTGCACACTCAGGGACCATAATCTCACGAAGGCGGGACGAACTTAAGTCCTCAACCCTCCCAGGCTTACGACTGTAAAATGTGCTTAAGAGCTCCGCTAAACGGCTCGGGCGCAAACCCCTTGGACTGTACTTTTTCCCAAAGAAAGAATACGTGTTTCCGGTTCCTCTTTGTTGTCCCATTTGTTAACCAGCACCTATAGTCGATGTGTGGTTTCACTGATAATAGCGGTAATAATAGCGCAAATATTAATCGTGTTAGTAATAATGACACCTAAGCTATAATGAAATTGGACGATGTGTCATTTCCTTCGCGTCTGGACCCGGAAAGCACTGGGACGTCCATTCGCTCCACGTTCAAGCCCGTCGTTTAGCGTTGCTATGTCTAGTAACTAAGAAGCCATCATCATAAATTAGCTGAATAGACTTTTACGCCCGTGAGGTTAATGTGTTATAGACGCACCGAAACACAAATAAAAAAAATTGAGGGCTTCCTCGTAGCGAAAAGCACTCAAGAAGAGTCAGAGGCTAGAACATTTGAAAAAGAAACCGTAGTCGCGTGCTTAAAAGATTGACGGACTTCAAATAGTAACTCTAAACTTATTAAAAAACGTTCGCCGTCCCTGAAAAAAAAAATGTAAGTAGAAAAAATAGCGGCAAGATCAATGACAGATTCCTCAAATCCAGTCATATGTAAGGAGACTGTGATAATCAGATAAAATTAGTGCCAAAGAGAAACCACGCTCATCCGAAAGAAATGGCTTTGTAATACTAATGGCCTAATCTACTAATGCGATAGGAGAAATTAGGAAAAAAAAGAGGGGGGGGGGGTGCACCCGTTTAATTAAGATTGTTCGCTCGACACAAAAGCCGACAACTTCGCTTCTCTTTCAACGTAATTTTCCCCACCAATCTCGCTATCGCTGCATCCGAACCTCAAGAGGCAACAAGATAGGAGCGAAATCTTGCGAGAAGGGAGCGTGGAGCAGGCGCTCTAAAGATCTCATTTTCTTAAACTAATTTAGACGTTCTTAATTGCGAGCACAGCAGCAGAGCGTGGAAGAAAGATGGCCCAAAGATATGAGAGAGTTGTCTTGCACACAACGAGCTGGTTCAAATTACTAGACCCATCAGTGCCGGCGGCGGTGCAGAATCGCCTTCGGCCGGGTTCTGTCTTGCCGCTGTTTTCATCCCTGCCGTGTGTTTTAACTAAAAGGCTTCCCCCCCCCCCCCCCCCCCCCCCACACACACACACACAGAGCATGCAAAAAGAGGGTAAAGGCTACGCGGCGGGCGTCTAAAGCCTCACTAATCCTTCACGTGTTTTAAAAAGTATTTCATGAATAATAATAATAATAATTGGTTTTTGGGGAAAGGAAATGGCGCAGTATCTGTCTCATATATCGTTGGACACCTGAACCGCGCCGTAAGGGAAGGGATAAAGGAGGGAGTGAAAGAAGAAAGAGGTGCCGTAGTGGAGGGCTCCAGAATAATTTCGACCGCCTGGGATCTTTAACGTGCACTGACATCGCACAGCACACGGGTGCCTTAGCGTTTTTCCTTCCATATGAATGCGTTCAGGCGAAACTCATGCGTCATATGGACGGGCAAGCCTTAGCATCCTTGCTGAGTTAACATGCTTCTTCACGTGACGACCATCCTCCCCGGATTGATTCATTTTATGTGCCCGGAAACTAAGATCGTACGATAGCTACTTATTAGGACAATGGATTAACCTTATACGATAAACTGAGAAAATTCCAGTAACGTTCCTGAATGCTGTCTGAATTATGACAAATTAATATCTCTACGCGTTACCTTTGCACGCTACCACATACAATGAACAATGCGTCTAGTTCAGCGGATAACATTTCACATCACTTGTGAGTCTGCGCTTGTGTCGTGTTCTTTCTCGTGCTGTTTGTCGCGTTTTTTTTTCATTTCGTGAACATGCGCCAACTCGCCTAGCGACAGCGTGACTTCTAATGAATCAAGCGTTGCCCCCCACCAGCCTACTCCGGTTCTTCTTTTTTTTATACATCATTTTAAGAAATATATTTCGTCAAGCATTTCCAATCAACCGGATTGAAGAAGAAACAATGTAAATAATAATCTGCACAGCAACTTTATTTCGCGATGGCCTCGCACCGTGAAAAAGCTACGCCCTTGCAACAAGGTAACCATGTGGGCTAGTTGCGGGGTAGGTATACCTGGTGTGTATCAGGCATAACTTCACCAGCGAAAGTACGAGAACACGGGGAGAAGAAGAACACAGGGCAACCAGCTACGCTCCTGCACGGCGCGACAATGTCCGCCGAACCGACCTCGCAATCAACCTCATCCATCCTCGCAATAGCCACTTCATCAGCTGTTGACTCAGTCCGGAGCTGCTGCGCTTGCCCCAGGCCAAATGTGGGTTCAGGATTCGTGGGAAACAACGCTTGCTGCGGGCTACATCCAGCGGATATGGGGACCACGGAAACCATGCGAGAAACTAAGGCAAGGAGGAAAGGCGAGGAGGAAAGGCTCGCTGCTGCCGCCCTTGGCAGCAAGAGAGTGCGTCGCGGCGCACAGCGCAGCCCGGCAATATGGCCCGAAAAGGACGGGCACGTTTAAACATCGAGCGCGGAAACCTAACGTAAACCCAGCCCAAGAACAGCAGTTAGCGACAGTGTGCTGTAAACAAAGCCCTGCACGCAACGAGTCGGAAAGCGGCGAGAGGAAAAACTTGCTGGATGACGCAGCCACAGGGCAGGAAGTATAATGTATATGCACTGCGCATATTTGCTAGAGTTTCTCGCCCGTCTCGTCACAACGAGTTTATCTTTGCGGACCCTTACAGATGTTGCGGAAGATACGGGCCTCACTGGTAGCCCTGCTTTGTGCGTCTGCTTGTAAGTTGTTTGCACTAACCTCTGCGCACACAGTTCTCAGAACTTCATTCTGAAGAGACTATAGCCGCAGCTCTATGCGAATTCCAGCACCGAAACTTGCTCTAGCGAACCGGCTCCCTTCTAACCGCTGCTTCATACACTCACACGGCCAGGCTTCATTAACGGTGCATTACTAGTAAAGCACCGAAACAAACTGTTGGGATAAGCACGGTTAAAAAGCGAATCGTGTGAGAGAGCGCAGTCAGCTACGAATATCTTCATAACTCCGTTGTTCAGACTTTTTTTTTTTTACTGCTTCTCATCATGAGACGTTCCAGTTAACTATTTGTTGTGACAATCTACTGCATCCCAGTGGCGCGTCTGAATATCGTTGGCTGTGCTCAACCCTTCCTGCTGAACATAAACAGTTCTTCGAGCATGGTGAGCCTGGTAACCCCCCCCCCCCCCGCCCCGTTCCTCACTTCCCCCCTCTCTTATGCCCCTCCCAAGAGAAAAAAAAGGAGATGACACGATGCTAACCGAGGTAGTAGTAGGAGCAGGAACAATCGCACTTGTCAGCCAAAGCCATTTGCGATGTCTGGCGGCGGCGGGAAGCGTAAACTAAAGTCCCGAACCTAACGTAAACTAAACAAACCGTGTCAGTCAGCGCGTCAGAAACACGAGGAGTTTGCATGGAGAGTTTATGTTAACCAGCTGCACACTGCTTCTTATTCCCATCCTCCAGATGAGATCCTTCTGGTTGAAGCGTTCCTTGTTTTGCTTTCTTTCTCGGGGTTGGGGGGGGGGGGGGGGAGCTACAGAAAGAAAACGAAAGGTACTAAACTTAGAAAGCAGTCCATGTTTTAGCCCTACAGAAGAGCGGGCTTACATAACTGGGCTGCTAACGCCCGTGACAGGTCCCTGCACACATTCAACAGATAACGACTAAAAACAAATACTGGAGACCCCTGAAACGATTCCTAGACCGGTCACTTCCTTCGCAGAAAGATTACCATGAACGAGCAATACTGAACTGCACCTTTCTATTCTTCAAGCCATCCGGACCTTCCGGCCAGCTCTTCTGGTTCCGTTATGATTTGGCATAAAAGCGATTACGGTTTGGCATTTAAACCCGCCGCGGTGGCTCAGTGGTTAGTACGCTCGGCTACTGATCCGGAGTACCTGGGTTCGAACCCGACCGCGGCGGCCGCGTTTCCATGGAGGCGAAACGCAAATCCACCCGTGTGCTGTGCGATGCCAGTGCACGTTAAAGGTCCTCAGGTGGTCGAAATTATCCCGGAGCCCTTCACTACGGCATCTCTGTCTTCCTTCCTTCTCTTACTCCCTCCTTTATCCCTTGCCTTACGGCGCGCTTCGGGTGTCCGCCGAGATGTGAGACAGATACTGCGCCATTCCCTTTCCCCCAAAAACCAATTTTCAATTTGGCTTTAATAAAGCCAGATGAGAGCCGAGCTGCCAAGTCTGTCTAAATATGTCCAGCGGGCATCACTACGGCGCTACTCTTTCGCTAAAAGCAACGAGGGAATAACGCCGCTGTGTTGTTTATATATCAGTGATGATACTAGGACTGCTTAGAATTCGGGTCCACGGATCCCGTCGCCCTCCGTTTTTGTGATTATAGCGTGCACAGGTGGCCGGTCGGTCGAACGTTCAGCGCCTTCAGGGAGGGGGCGCCCAAGAATGCGTAAACCGGCGGAGTTAGCTCGGACAACACCGGATGTGTCAGCGCTCGCGGGACAGCAGATGCGAAGCGGCCGCACCTCTGCACGCCGGCTGCGGCGGGTGGGCAGCAAGGAGGGAAAACAAGTGTCATAAGCGGACGTGGCAGGCCGTGGCGTCACGGCAATACGCGGCAGCTCAGGCTCGCCCAAGCCGACGCTATTGCGACGGCAGCCGAAGGAGCGCGACGCGCGTTAGGTTTTTCAAGACATTCGAAACATATTTGATATTCTCTTTTCTGCTATTACACTCTGAAAAACCCGATTCTTGCTATCAGTGCGCAAGCATTACTTCGTCCATGCGTGGCGTGAGCAGAAAGTGTGAGCAGAAAGCGTGGACACTTACCCGAGCTTACCCGAGTCATTCGATAACTCTGTTGCTCGGTGGTAACTCGGGTAAGCCCGGGTTTGTTCGGAGGAGCGTCGCGCCAGCTGCAGCCAATGGGAGGAAGCTCGGGAAAGTTCGGAAAACCGTCGCGCAAGCTGCAGCCAATGGGAGGAAGCTCGGGTAAGTTCGGAGAAGTGTCGCGCCTGCTGCAGCCAATGGGAGGAAGCTCGGGAAAGTTCGGAGAAGCGTCGCGCAAGCTGCAGCCAATGGGAGGAAGCGCGGGAAAGTTCGGAGAAGCGTCCCGCCTGCTGCAGCCAATGGGAGGAAGCTCCGGCAGCCGCTCGGGTAAGCTGCTCGGGTAAGTGGCGCACACGAAAGCTCAAGCAGAAAGACAGTCTGACCGCAGCGGTGGCTCAGTGGTTGAGCACCCGCCTCGAATGCAGGAGGTGTGGGGTTCGATCCCCAGTGCCGCCGCGTACCCACCGGTGATACAATGGGTACAAGCTTCCCTTGGCCTGGTGCTCGGCTTATTCAGGGTGAAATGCTTGGGAAATGGGTGTTCGACCCCACCTTGAGTAGACGAAAATACCTTGCGCCATGGCGCTCTTTGGCCATAGACGCCCTTGCGCCATAAAAATTCACCATCATCATCATCATCAGAAAGAGAGTCTGTATTCAAAGACACTGCGAAGTATAAGCGACCGTAAACCTGCATCTAGTTGGAGCTGCGCGAAGCGCATCTTGAAATTATGGCCACCTTTGGAGGCAGCGCAATGATCTTCATCATTCGCTGTTCGAACTATTCAGAAACAGAAAACTACACGATCGGAAGGAAGCACTGAGAATGAATCGAAATAATACTTCCACGAGATATAGGCACGCGGGGGAATACTGGCATTGGACAGGTAACAAGAAAATCGTTCTATCAAGAACTCTGAATCCCTCACATGCGTATAGCAGCAGACGAGGGAGGAGGAGGAGGATGAAAAAAAAAAACAAATGAAGAGACGGAAGACGCCGATTCCGGACCGGCCAGAAGAGCGTCGTGCAAGTTTCCCGGTGCAATGCACTCTATTAACATTCATTCAGCGAAGGACGCGCCGACTGGGCTCGAACACGTCACGGGGATCGGCAGTCGGAAGAGGCAACGCCACCCCGCCCGACCGGCGCGCCGGACAGGAAGGCCAAGCACGAGCCCGCGCACCGCCATCCTCCGGACGATCACGCGAGCCGCTCTGTCAAAGGCGTCTTCGCCTTGCCCGCACCACTGCCGGCCCCTTCCGTGATGATCTCTCAGTTTGTCGGGCTATACACGTACGCGGCCGTACATGGGCTTGCAGTACGTGTACCACCGAGGATGACGGCATGTGCACTATGTACTGCAGTGAAGCGAACAGTTCGTGAACACTACAGCTTGTAGTGTTCAAGTATAAATTTACGAGGCCGAGCCATTTCTGTCTCTTCGCTCTGTATACCCGTCGCTTATATTTGATCTATATACTTGCTCACAGGCATGGAAAGGCGGTCGGCAAGGACCAGCATGAACGCCAGCGGGACGCCGTATAAGCTGATGATGCAGCCAGTCCTGGCCTGGTCGTATTCGCCTCACGCGTTGCCGATTGAATAGGAGTTGCACACACGCGCGATTCAGATTTTCTTCGCCTCTCCGAACGTCCGTGCGAATCGGATCTTCAGCGAGGCTACGTTACTAATGAGTGGGTGTTACCACATGATTATAGTAATAAATAAACTGTTCGCAACGGTGGCTCAACGGCATGAGGCGTTCGCCTGCTGAAACGCTCCACGGTGTTACGGGCAACGTCTGCGGCACGGACCATGCATGTGTCATTGAGCACTGACCTGTATTATGAGGAAATCTGCAGATTACGTGCTTCTGAAAACGTCCGTATCGTTTTTCCATTTTGTCTTTCCTTTCTTTTGTCTCCCTTTACAGCTTAGTCTCAAAGCGATGGTACGTTGTTCCACGGGCCTTTCTAGAGTTCGGTACTAAAATTCCCGCGTAATGTGCCAGAAAGCTTCTCTGTGTTCACAAGCGGAACGTAATGGGTGATTTCATGTATACTGCACTTCACGTTTTCCAATTCAGTCCCTGCGGGATATTTCTCCTCGTGTGGAACTTCTCTTTCGACGAAAAGTGCATGACATCGTAGTGTGAAGTTTACGCCTGTGAGTATGTATGAGAGCATTTGTCATCTCAATATACTCGTACCTGAAAAAAAAATAACCCTTTGTCGTGTCCTCTCAGAGTGTCGTGTTATGTATAGTATATATGATAAGCATGCATGTGAGACAGACATAGAAGACGCTGTCAGAGCCTTTGCTTACTTGTTTCCATTACATAGCGTTACTGTGTAGCACAGAGTAATGGAATAGGAAAACGCGTGCGTGATTTCAAGCCCCAGTCAGAGATATTGCACAATCAAACAACTGCGACAGGTGCATGGCATACGCCTTGGAACGAGATGTTGAAACAAGACAGAAAAGACCCGCCTTTAATGGCTTGTTCAACGCCGAGAAAAACCTGGCCTCTCGGCCGCTCCTCTCTATTACGTCTGTCACACTAAAGGTGTCACTGGAGCGCTCACAAACTTTTGTGGAGGCGTCTCCAAAACTAAATCGCCGTATGTTCCGTTGCCCCGCCCGCGGTGCTCGTGGTTGGGGCTCGATACCCGGAACTCC